>NC_041389.1:388840538-388852318 GCF_002162155.2 Triticum dicoccoides | reverse complement strand
GCATCAGCGATGCAAAGACTGGAACGAAACTCCTGGAATGCAGCGGTTGGAAGCCCCTTGGTCATAATGTCGGCAAACTGCTGGGTGGTCGGTACATGAAGAACACGAAGCTGACCCAACTGTACCTTCTCGCGGACGAAGTGAACATCAAGTTCAATATGCTTGGTGCGCTTGTGCTGCACTGGGTTGGCCACGAGATAGGTGGCCGAAACATTATCACAGTAAACCACCGTGGCTTTTGGGATGGAAACCTGAAGTTTGCCAAGTAACTGATGGAGCCAACATGTCTCGGCAACAACATTGGCGACGGCACGGTACTCGGCCTCAGCACTCGAGCGGGAGACGGTGGGCTGCCGCTTGGAGGACCAAGAGATGAGAGAGTCACCGAAGAAGACACAATATCCAAATGTGGACCGTCGAGTGTTACGACAGCCAGCCTAATCCGCATCAGTGTAAGCGAGCAGCTCGGTGGAGGTAGAAGCACGAAGAGGAAGACCGAAGGTCGGTGTGCCACGAATATACTGAAGAATGCGCTTGACCAAGGACCAGTGAACATCACGGGGCGAGTGCATATGCAAGCAGACTTGCTGGACCGCAAACTGAATGTATGGTCTGGTGAGCGTGAGGTACTGAAGAGCACCAACAATACTGCGGTAGAGAGCGGCATCGGTAACAGGTTGCCCAGCAGTGGCAGAAAGCTTCGGCTTGGCCTCGGCAGGGGTGGCAGCAGGCTTGCAGTCGGCCATACCAGCACGATCCAGGAGATCAAGAACATACTGTCCTTGATGGAGAAAAAATCCGGAGGCATCACGTCGCACATTAATGCCGAGGAAGAAGTGCAATGCGCCCAAGTCCTTCAGCCGAAACTCAGAACCAAGATGACCGATGATGTCGCGAAGTATGTCCGCGCGAGAGGCGGTGATGACAATATCGTCAACATACAAGAGAAGCATGGCGACATGATCAGCTCGATGAAGCACAAATAGCGATGTGTCCAAGGTGGTGCTGCGAAACCCAAGAGTAGTGAGGAATGCTGCAATGCGGTGATACCAAGCACGAGGCACCTGCTTCAGACCATAGAGAGACCGTGAGAGCAAGCAGACATCATCAGGCCGAGCGGGATCAACAAAACCAATAGGCTGCTGACATAGAACATGCTCCTAGAGATGACCATAAAGAAAAGCATTGTTGATGTCGAGCTGATGAACATGCCAATGACGAGATGCAGCAAGCTGAAGGACAACACGAATCGTGGCGGGTTTGACAACCGGAGAAAAGGTCTTCGAGAAATCAACGCCGACACGTTGTGCAAAGCCACGAACAACCCAACGGGCCTTGTACCTGTCCAAAGAGCCATCCGGAAGGAACTTATGCCGAAATACCCACTTGCCAGTAATGATGTTAGCTCCAGGGGGACGGGGAACCAACGTCCAAGTCCGGTTGGCGACGAGGGCATCATACTCAGAGCGCATGGAGGCAAGCCAATGCGGATCACTCAGAGCGCACCGAGCACGGTACAGGTGAGACGACCGTGACACTGAGGTTATGATAGGCGAGGGTTCGGTTGCCGGATCTCGTCCTTGGCACGTGTCACCATAGAATGATGAGGCGGCGGAGGCGGTGGCCGAGCCCGCCGTCGAGGAGGAGCCACAGCCTCGGGAGAAGGAAAGGCGATGGTGACATCCGGTGGCGAGGCGGCAGGCAAAGCCGGAGACGGGACCGCCGATGATGACAGCGTGACCGCAGCCGAGATGGCGGGTGACGAGGGCAGCGAGGCTGCAGGTGGCGACAACAAAACGACGGGAAAGGCCGAGGGTGGAAGCACCAGCGACGGCGATGGGGCCACGGACGAAGCCACGGGTGGCCGTACCAGCAACGGCGACGGAGCCGCGGACGAGGCCGCGGGTGACCGCGATGATGACGGTGAAAGGACCGTGGGTGGCCGCGATGGTGATGGCGACAGGGCCGCAGGTGGAGCCGCGGGTGGCGAGGAGGCCGCGACGTGCATGGGCGATGCCGACCGAGGCAAGGCCGGCTCCTCCTGAGACGGCGAGTGAGACCCCGCCGAGAGGCCTGAGAGGCCTGCCAAAGAAGGGGGCGGGTGCGGCGAAGGAAGCGCAAGGGCTCCCCGAGACCGTCGAGCGGCAGCGTCCATGGTCGGAGCTGCTGTCGATGAAACCTGCTCAAAGGGAAAAACAACTTCATCAAAGTAAACGTGCCGTGAGACGAACACTCGACGAGAGACCGGGTCGAAGCAGCGAAAGCCTTTGGTGTTGGGTTGATAGCCAAGAAAGACACAAGAGAGAGAGCGTGGTGCGAGCTTGTGGGGCGCGGTAGCGGTGATATTGGGATAACACAAGCAACCAAAGACGTGAAGATCATCATATGATGGAGGAGACCCAAACAGAAGATGATGAGGGGTATAGTTCCAGCATGGTTTACACGGCCGGAGGTTGAGAAGGAGTGTGGCGGTGGCGAGCGCACCGGGCCAAAAGCGAGGTGGCATGTGTGCATGAAAGAGCAAAGCGCGGACACTCTCATTGAGGGTGCGGAGAACACGTTCGGCACAACCGTTTTGTTGGGATGTGTATGGACAAGTTAAGCGAAAAATGGTGCCATGAGTGGATAGAAGATGGCGAATGGCGAGGTTATCAAATTCTTTTCCGTTATCGGTTTGAAGATGAGCAATGGTGCGGTGAAAATGGGTGTGGACATAGGCATAAAATGAGTGGAGAGTGGAGGCGACGTCGGATTTACGGCGTAACGGAAAAGTCCAAGTGAAGTGTGAAAAATCATCTAAAATCACAAGGTAATATGATAAACCCGAATTGCTAGGCACTGGGGATGTCCAAACATCACAATGAATAACATCAAAGGGAAAAGTAGCAATTGACGAAGATGAAGAAAACGGTAGACGAACGTGTTTTCCTATGCGGCAAGCATGACAAGTGTGAGCCGCTGATTTATTACATGAAAATGGAAAAGTGCTCAAAATTTTATGAAGAGCGTCGGCGTCAGGATGACCGAGACGAGCGTGCCAAAGCGAGACGTCGGCATGAAGAGCAACCGGGCCACTGCGTGTAGAAGCACCGCATGGGTAGAGATCATCGGGAGAATCACATCGGTGCAGAACCCTCCGGGAGCGAGCATCCTTAACAGAAAAACCGAGAGCGTCAAACTCAACAGTGACAGGATTTTCACGAGTAAGAGTACAAACAGAACAAAGATTTTTAATTAAGGATGGTGAAACGAGCACATTATTGAGAGTTAAAGAAGAAGAGGGTAACGGAAGGGAGGATGAACCATGATGGGTGATGGGAAGAGAGCTGCCATCACCAACCATGATGCGGGAGGAGAAGGGATATGGAGCGGCACGAGATAAGATACCGGGGTTGGAGGCCATGTGAGCAGCGGCGCCGGTGTCCATGTACCAATCGCCGCCTCCGTTGTAGGCGCTCGGCGAGGGGGTAGCATGAAGGGCGGAGAGAAGCGTCGGGTCGTAGACCGGAGGGGCGCCACCATAGGCACCAGAGCCCGGCGCACCGCCGTACGCCGAGGGACCACCATAGGCCGACGGGCCACTGTAGGCCACGGCGGTGCCATACGCGGCAGGGACCAGTGCGGTCAGCAGCGCCTGAGGGGTGCTCGGACGTGGCCCAAGAATGCCCGGAGCTGGTGGGCAGGGGACGGGCATGGAGTAGGCATGCACTACTCCCGTCCAGGGGTTATACCCCAAGAGCCAAGGCGGGGGAGGTGCAACCGCCGCGGGCGCAGGAGGGCGCGGCGTCGTGTTGGAGTTGCGGCCCCGGCCCCCGCGACCCTTCTGCTTGCGGCCGTCGGAGGGCGCAGGCGCGGGTGGCGGGGCAGGAGCGGGAGCGCGCGACCCCGGCTGGATTGGGGAAGCGCCGTGGCCGGCGGCGAGGCCGACGTGGAGAGCGGCGTGGGCCGCCTGCCGAGCGGTGTGACGGAGACGCTTTTCCTCCATGCGAAGGTATGTGACCGCCTTCACGTACGTCGGCGTGATGAGGGAGAGGTTGGCGGCGGACTGGCCAAGGTCGGGGTGGAGGCCGAGGAGGAGGTTGGTGAGGAGGACCGAGTCATCGATGGTCATGCCGACGTCGCGTAGCTCATCGGCGAGAACCTTCAGCCGCGTGCAGTACTCGTCGATCGAAAGATCGTTTTGCTGCATAGTGAAGAACTCCCCTTGAAGAAAGACGCGGCGCTGCAGTTGATTGTCGAGGAAGAGATCACACAAGCGCGTCCACATAGCATACGCGGACGGATCGCGGTCGTTCACCATGTTGAAGAGGCTGCCGGAGATGGTGAGGAAGAGCCACTTGACGATGCAGACGTCCACAGTGAGCCACTCGTTGTCGTCCTTCATGTCGCGGATGTCAACGCTCCCGTCAACATGCTCGATGAGACGGTAAGAGCGGAACAGCAGCGCGAAGTACGTGCGCCATGCGTTGTAGGACGGCGAGTCGAGGTCGAGGATGACAGGTACGTGGTCCTTGATGTGAATCTCGTTGAGGCGATCAGAGGTGAACATGGCACCGGAAAAGGAACCGCCGTCAGATGCGCCAGCCTTGGCCATGGAGACGGCGGGTGGTTAGGGTTTTGGGTGGTGGTGAGAGGAGGAGGGAGCGGTGGCTGCGATGGGTGTGGGGAAGAAGGCGGCGGCGGCTATAGAGGGAAGAGAGTAGTGGCGGGGGCCCTTAGGGTTTCGGGAGAGAGGTAGTGGGGGCAGGGGGAAGAAGAGAAGCGGCGGCGGCGGCTATGGGAGAGGTGGCGGTGGCGGCGGCGGCTTGAGGTGTGGGAAGGAAGAGGCGGCGGCGGTGGCTACGGGAGGAGTAGCGACGGTGGCGGCAGTAGGGTTTGGGAGTTGGCGCGGCGGCGACTAAGGGTAGGCACGACGGCTTAGGGGTGCGGAAGCGACAGAAGATCGCGGTAAACTGATACCATGTAGAGAGGATATTTGGTGCAACTCATTGTATTCCATGGAGTAGGTTACATTATATACACAGGATGTCTTGCGTGACAAGGTAACTAGTTCTACCATATCTCTAGGAGTTAGCTATACAAGGCTAGAGAAGATAAGACTAGAGATACAAGATATGTCACGTTCAACACGAACCACAGTGTTTGGATGTCTTTTGTCATTCAACGGGGACCTGTATATGTCCGCTTAGCAGTCCGGACATACAAGTTCCGTTATCCCAGAGACAAATGTGGTGGCTTTGCTGGAATATGGATATGCGCTTGACCAACACAAAGACTCCACGTGATCCATCTCTCTTTTCTCTCTCTTCATATGCATGCTCTCTTTTACTCTTTCTCTCCTCTCAACCGGACACCACATCACAATATTTCATCACATGTATGGTTCCCACCTATGTTCTGTCTTTCCAACCGGTTTACTTTGTGAATAGCATTCGATGACTCCCTCCCGCATCATATCCATAGATCAACGGACATATGCCGAAGACATTTACGGGTGAGCTTTGAGCCTTTGAGGATGCCCTGACATCATCGTAAGCCTGACATCCCTCCCCAGATTCCAAAACCTATCGGAGGCCCGTCGAACTCCAATGAACGCATGGTCAGCCCGTGCCCGATCGACACGGCCACGCCGCCGGCAGAAGGTCATGTCACCACAACGTAATACATCTGCCGGATGGTCCTCAAAACTAAATCGCAATCATCAGCACACTCAGGACCTGCACTAACCACAACCAGTGGACAGTGGTGGCCAGTTCATGATCGCAGTTCTGCATGCAAAGCAGCAAAGGGCGGCCCAGCCTCTAATAATCCTTTGGCCTTTCCTCCGCAACAAATTCACCATCAACCTGTTGCTCAGAAAGTGGTCTGGTAGGGCAGTCCCCCCATCTTTCCGGCCATGGGGGGCGCACACGCATATCCTGATTTTGGTGAGATGGTGCTGTTTATTCTCCCACTTACGTGGGCCTTTCTCTCGTTGGTGGCCGCCGCGAATCTAGGTGCGATGATCGTACCGGAGATCGATTTGTCGGGCGAAATATTCAGAGGTGTCATGGATTAGCTGAGTTCACTGCATCTTTTTTAGCCCTGGCGTTGGCCTTTTGGGGCAGGCGTGCACCGGCTCCACTGAAGAGAACAGTATTTTCTCCCATGAATTGTCAGAACAAATGCGCATACACAGATACACGCGCGTTAACGAGCAAGCCTCCGGTCTCGGGTGACTATATTGGCTTCAGTTTCATCTTGTATTCATGCGTGAAACAGAGGGCGTGTATTTGCAACTTGGAAACTCTTTTTTAGAGAGTACGCCAAAGATGCACCTTAGCTTTATAAATAAGAGAAAAATGTGTACAAGAGATTACAACGGTGAGATCATCACAGGCCGGCGATTTCAAACCCCTCCACCAGTGGCGGAGCTTCAAGCCCATTATTGGGCGGGCTGGGTGGGCCAAGCATAAGAAAACAGCCTTTGGGCTGGTGTTCCAAGGCCCAGATGTAAAAATGATAGTGAAGAAACTGCAAAAGACTGGGGGGACCACGACCCATCCGGCCTTGCCGTGGCTCCGCCAGTGCTCTCCACTCCAGCTCATTCTTGGCAACTACTCACAATATCGGTGTACTCATTTCCCTCCTGCAAGAGCCCATTGCCGGATTTCCTCAAAGATTAGCTTAACGGTGCAATACACATCACGAACGTTACCCGAATGAAAGACCCGACTATTTCTTTGCTTTCATAGAGTCCAACAAATTAGCATGACGAACGAGTCGAAGCCTTTTCTTTCCTTCTTTTGAATTTGCTGTGCCGACATGCCCACCAATCTTGTAACCTGTCCTGACGAGAAGGGAGCATGCACCTTCGAGAAGCACAAGTACCACACATGCCTTGCAAAAACACATTGCAACAACAAATGATCAACTGTGTCTTCCTCCTGATCGCAGAAAAAGCAGGGTGAAGCCTCCTCTTGTAACCCATGCCCGAGCCTTCTGTCTGAAGTCCAAAGTCTGTATTGAATCGCCAATAGGGCTGCAAATGAGTCGAGTTCGAGCGAGTTGGAGTTGGCTCAACTCGACTCATATTAAAATTCGAGCGAGCTCAAACTGAGTGAACCTCATGATCAAGGTGTAGAACATGACTTGTGCTCAGCTTGTAACAATCTCGAGTCGATCTCGAGTTAGTTTTGAGCTAAATGAGACGGTAAAATTTTTAAATGTATGGCAAGTATTCCAAATAGATAATGGAACAACTTTGTACAACCATCTTGTCATTCTCGATAGGGGTTAATCTTGGTCTCTTGGGCCAACTGAAATAAATGGTGGTTTTTGTGGATGAAAAACAAGAAAATGAAGGTGCATATGCTGGGAACTCTTGCGAAAAACAACAGTATCTTCAACACATAGTCGACCAAATAACATAAATAGCTCTGCACTTAATTAAGCTTCCATGTTTGCTGGTAAATAAAATGAAGAAAAATCATGGATATTATATATAGTAACAAATTATCTTATTTCCATTTAGTATATGGCATCATCATTTAACATAATAATACTTTGTCGAGCTATCGAGCTGAAATTGAGCGAGCCAATATTAGCTCAAGATCGGCTCATTTTTCGGTCGAGCTACATAAAGTGTTCAAACTCAGTTCGTTTTTTTCGAGCCGGTCTCGAATCGAGCCAAAAAACGGATCGATCTCGGACGGCTCATAAGTCTCGAGCTTTTCGTGCAGCCCTAATCGCCAACCACATGATTATTTTGCAAGATAGTGGGCCCAGCTCTTCCAAATCGCAGCAGAGGGTTGGAATCGAATCCCTCCTTCCGATAGCAACTTGGAAACTCAGAGAGACTACTGTATGCAAAGTCTCAAGCCTTCTAGTGAGCCCGTAGTCAAGTATCCCAAATGGTGATCTAGATATTAGGTATATTCTTATGTACACGTGTGAACTGTAAAGCCATGCTTCTGCTGACTCTGTCCTTTTTTCTGTTATCTTGAAATTTTCCACTCGCAGATGTCTATTGTATCCAGTAGCAGCTACGTTCGCATCTACGTATGCAGGACTGCCAACCCGGAAATGACTCATTAATTGCGGGGTAGTTTTTTTTTTGAAACGGATGCGGGGTAGTTTTAGCTACTATCTAGTTTACTATTTTTTTTGTAGCTCTAGTGTTGGCTTTGTCAGCAAGACCCTAATTTTTTTCTGGAGAATCTTCGGATCTATTCATCCTTAATCATGGTTGTACAACAAACACCAGAAATAATTTTAATTACATCTATATTCGTTGACCACCTAGCGGTGACTACAACCACTGAAGCAAGCCGATGATGCGTCGTCGTCATCGCCCCTCTCTTCTGGGGCCGGGCAAAATTTGTTGTATTAGACAGTCGCGAAGTTGTCGTGCTAAGACTTCATATGACCAGCGCACCAGAACAACAACCGCCGCCAATGAAGAGAAGCGTGGAACGAAAGGATGTAATTTCAAGACACACGAACGTAGACTGGAACCACGTGGGTCCATCGTAGACAAACGCCGACCGAATCCCGCGAGATCCAGAGGAGACAAACCTCCACACAACTATCGCCGGGACGAGGGCTAGGCAGGGAGAACCTTATTGCATTTTTAGGAAGCCGCCACCATCTCAAGGAAGACCCTAATTTGACGCTTTAAGGGGGCATATAAGGAGGGATAAAGGCAATATTCGGCCAGCCTAGGGGGAAGGGGAGAGGTTGAATCCAACCTCAAGTCAGTTTTCTACAAAAACACTCTAAAAACTGCATGTGGTGTTTTACTTTGAAAATACATTAGTCTAGCCCAAAATTATAAACTACGTGTAGTTATAAGCACTGACCATGAATGAAATTATAAAGTGTCATCTTGTATATCTTGTCTTATATAGAATTTATGGCTTGCAAGTTGCCCTCCTGCGCCTGTCGCAGTGGCGCCATTTACTTTTCTCACTGCGGCGACAAGCGGGACAGGCTGCAGAGGTGCGTTGTGCCATGCATGTGCATGGGACATTGCCTTGGCCTTGGAAGGGGTGACCAATATAGAGATGTAGAGGTATCCCGGAACTAGAAGTTGTAGAATTATTCTTCCATATACCAATGAGACTTTTCAAGGGGAACAGATCCACAACCCTCGCTGCTGGTCACTCCGGCCGCGGCGCCCACCAAGCCACCCCTCGACAGATCTCTCCTTGATCCTGGCGATCACACCCTCTCTTGTTGATCACCACTCTGGTACCAATGCCCACAAGTCGCTTGCAGATCTGCGCTTCGAGAGAGGTCATGCCTTTGAAGAACGTATTTGGAACAAGATCGAGCTCCCAATTAACTTCTCTGAAGGATGTGGTCTCAGGAATTCTTTCTTGTGGCTGAATTCACAAGATCAAAGATTAGGCTGACAGAAGAATTGGTTGGTACAATTCTGCTTTCATGCTTTGGTGGACGTGCTTCTCTCTTCAGGGTTTTTAAGATTCAGATAATCTCTTCAAGTTTCCAGTCTCCTTGTTGGATGTGGGCTTTGCAATCTATAATGGAGGTAATATTTCCAATCCTGATTTCAGCCTGGGTTTTCTTCTTTGGGGCCGATCTGGTGCTAAAAGGCGTCCGCTCAATGATCCTGAGCTTGAATAAGGTTGGACAGTCATTCCTCGCGTGCGCAATTCCAACTCATATGCTGATGCAGCTAGATCTCCCAGATACTATGATCAATCTAATATAAATCATGTTCATGATCCCCAATCTTGGAATGTTAATCGTGTTCATGAAGGACTTCAATTTCCAAATAATGCGAGCCTTAACGGGGCGGGAATCTCGCTTGTTCAAAATGATATTCAAAATACTGGTACCAGAGATATCTCTCACCCACAGATGGATCTTGGGCCCCTCTCCGAGTCTTCGTGGGACTTTTGCATTCGCTGCCTTTCCGTGGGTCATGATCAGCCTGCCTGCACTAACAAAATCCATTGCCGCAACTATAAGAGATGGGGCCACATTGCAAGTGGGTGTCGCTCCACTTTCCAATCCCTTGCCGCATCAAATCAGCTAGTTGCTTCTGCTGCTGTACCGATCACCGTGCCTCGAGACAATGAGAAATTGATGCACCTTCCCAGAGAGCTGAGATCATTGACCGAAATCATAACATTGCCATTCCTCCTCCACCTACCATTGTGGTGCCCTCTTTGTCACCTCTAGCTAGTTCGTCCCCCTTCCCTCACCACCTCCACTTCCAATGACCTTGCTCGCTTTGGTGCAACGTGTTCGGTGTAGCGAGTAGCTCTTGCACGAGAAATGAAATTTTTTCCTTTCGACCCATGCCTTTCCTTCCCCGTGATCATCAAGCAATCCAGGTTGCTAGCAGACCAACAAGGGTTAGGATGATTCCTTTTGCTTCTGCTCCAGTTCATGAAGAGTGGCCAATTGATATATCTTCGATGCATCTATAATTTATGAAGGCTTCATGATATTGAAGGAAATATGCCCTAGAGGCAACAATAAAGTTGTTATTTTATATTTCTTTATTCATGACAAATGTTTATTATTCATGCTAGAATTGTATTAACCGGAAACTTGATACATGTGTGAATACATAGACAAAAGTACATGTCCCTAGTATGCCTCTACTAGACTAGCTCGTTGATCAAAGATGGTTAAGTTTCCTAGCCATGGACATGAGTTATCATTTGATAACGGGATCACATCATTAGTAGAATGATGTGATGGACAAGACCCATCCGTTAGCTTAGCATTATGATCGTTCAGTTTTATTGCTACTGCTTTCTTCGTGTCAAATATATATTCCTCCGACTATGAGATTATGCAACTCCCGGACACCGGAGGAATGCCTTGTGCTATCAAATGTCACAACATAACTGGGTGATTATAAAGATGCTCTACAGGTATCTCCAAAGGTGTTTGTTGGGTTGGCATAGATCGAGATTAGGATTTGTCACTCCGAGTATCGGAGAGGTATCTCTGGGCCCTCTCGGCAATGCACATCATATGAAGCCTTGCAAGCAATGTGACTAATGAGTTAGTTGCGGGATGATGCACTACAGAACGAGTAAAGAGACTTGCCGGTAACAATATTGAACTAGGTATGAAGATACCGACGATCGAATCTCGGGCAAGTAACAAACTGATGACAAAGGGAATAACTATGTTGACATTGCGGTTCGACTGATAAAGATCTTCGTAGAATATGTGGGAACCAATATGAGCATCCAGGTTCCACTATTGGTTATTGACTAGAGAGGTGTCTTGGTCATGTCTACATAGTTCTTGAACCCGTAGGGTCCGCACGCTTAACGTTTGATGACGATAGATATTGTATGAGTTATGTGTTTTGGTGACTGAAGGTTGTTTGGAGTCCCGGATGAGATCACAGACATGACGAGGAGTCTCGAAATGGTCGAGATGTAAAGAGTGATATATTGGAAGGTTATATACGGACACCGGAATGGTCCCGAAGAGGTTCGGGGATTTTTTGGAGTACCAGGAGGTTACCGGAACCCCCCGGGAAAGTTAATAGGACCCATGGGCCATAGTGGAGAGGAGAGGACAGGCCACGAGAGGTGGCGCGTGCCCCCCAAGCCAATCAGAATTGGACAAGGGGTGGGGGGCGCGACCTCCCTTTCCTTTTCCCTCTCCACCTCTTTCCCCTTTCCCCCTCTCCGTAAAAAGGGGGGAGGGAGGGGGGCGAATCCTACTAGGAGTGGAGTCCTAGTAGGACTCCTCCCTCCTTGGCGCGCCCCTGGTGGACGGCCTCCTCCCCTCCTCCTTTATAT
>NC_041389.1:388824451-388840331 GCF_002162155.2 Triticum dicoccoides | reverse complement strand
CACATCAATTGTTTAGCCGCGTGCGGTGCCCCCCTGCACCGTTTACTCCTCCGGTCATATTGTCGTAGTGCTTAGGCGAAGGCCCTGTGTGGATCACTTCACCAACACCGTCATCACGCCGTCATGCTGACGGAACTCATCGACTCCATCGACACTCTGCTGGATCAAGAGTTCGAGGGACGTCATTGAGCTGAATGTGTGCATAACTCGGAGGTGCCGTACGTTCGGTACTTGATCGGTTGATTCAAGAAGACGTTCGACTACATCAACTGCGTTAAGTTAACGCTTCCGCTTTCGGTCTACGAGGGTACGTGGACACTCTCCCCTCTCATTGTTATGCATCTCCTAGATAGATCTTGCGTGAGGGTAGGATTTTTTTTGAAATTGCATGCTACGTTTCCCAACAGTGGCATCCAGCCAGGTCTATGCGTAGATGATATGCACGAGTAGAACACAAAGAGTTGTGGGCGGTGATCGTCATACTGCTTACCACCAATGTCTTTTTTTGATTCAGCGGTATTGTTGGGTGAAGCTTCCCAGACCAACCTTACATGACCGCGTTCATGAGACCGGTTCCACCGACAGACATGCAACTAGTTTTGCATAAAGGTGGCTGGCGGGTGTCCGTTTCTCCAACTTTAATTGAATCGAATTTGAATACGGTCGGTCCTTGTGAAGGTTAAAATAGCAAACTTGATAAATCACTGTTGTGGTTTTTGTGTCGTAGGTATGTACGGTTCATGCTAGCAGCCCGTAGCAGCCACGTAAAACCTGCAAGAAACAAAGTAGAGGACGTCTAACTTGTTTTTGCAGGGCATGTTGTGATGTGATATGGTCATGACATGATGTGATATAAAGATTGTTGTATGAGATGATCATGTTTTGTAAAAGTTATCGGCAACTGGCAGGAGCCATATGGTTGTCGCTTTATTGTATGAAATACAAGCGCTATGTAATTGCTTTACTTTATCACTAAGCGATAGCGATAGTCGTAGAAGCAATGGTTGGCGAGACGACCACGACGCTATGATGGAGATCAAGGTGTCAAGCCGTTGACGATGGAGATCATGACGTTGCTTCGGTGATGGAGATCATGAGCACAAGATGATGATGGCCATATCATGTCACATATTTTGATTGCATGTGATGTTTATCTTTTGTGCATCTTATTTTTCTTAGTATGGTGGTAGCATTATAAGGTGATCCCTTACTAAATTTCAAGGTATAAGTGTTCTCCCCTTGCGAAAGTTCTTCGTGCTGAGACACCACGTGATGATCGGGTGTGATAGGCTCTATGTTCAAATACAACGGATACAAGCCAGATTTGCACACGTAGAATACTCGGGTTAAACTTGACGAGCCTAGCATATACAGATATGACCTCGGAAAACTGGAGACCAAAAGGTCGAACGTGAATCATATAATAGATATGATCAACATGGTGATGTTCACCATTGAAGACTACTCCATCTCACGTGATGATCGGACATGGTTTAGTTGATTTGGATCACGTATCATTTAGATGACTAGAGGGATGTCTATATAAGTGGGAGTTCTTAAGTAATATGATCAATTGAACTTAATTTATCATGAACTTAGTCCTGATAGTTTTTACATATCTATGTTGTAGATCAATGGCCCATGCTACCGTTCCTTCGAATTTTAATGCGTTCCTAGAGAAAGCTAAGTTGAAAGATGATGGCAACAACTACACGGACTAGGTCCGTAACTCGAGGATTATCCTCGTTGGTGCACAGAAGAATTATGTCCTTGATGCACCGCTAGGTGTACCACGTGCCCCAGCAACTGCAGACATTGTGAATGCCTCGCAGTCGCATGTTGATGACTACTCGTTAGTTCAGTGTGCCATGCTTTACGACTTAGAATCGGGACTTCAAAGACGTTTTGAATGTCATTGACCATATGAGATGTTCCAGGAGTTGAAGTTGATATTTCAAGCAAATGCCCAAGTTAAGAGATATGAAGTCTCCAACAAGTTCTATAGCTGCAAGATGGAGGAGAACAGTTCTATTAGTGAGCACATACTTAGAATGTCTGGGTACCATAATCACTTGACTCAGCTGGGAGTTAATCTTCCAGATGATTGTGTCATTGACAGAGTTCTTCAATCACTGCCACCAAGCTGCAAAGGCATCGTGATGAACTATAATATGCAAGGGATGGAAAAGACTATTCCTGAGCTCTTTGTGATGCTAAAGGCCGCGGAGGTAGAAATCAAGAAGGAGCATCAAGTGTTGATGGTTAACAAGACCACTAGTTTCAAGAAGAGGGGTAAGGGTAAAAAGAAGGGGAACTTCAAAATGACTGACAAGCAAGTTTTCACTTCCAGGAAGAAACCTAAAAATGGACCCAAGCCTGAAACTGAGTGCTTCTACTACAAAGGGACTGGTCACTGGAAGCGGAACTTCCCCAAGTATTTGGCGAATAAGAAGGATGGCAATGTGAGCAAAGGTATATTTGATATACATGTTATCGATGTGTACCTTACTAATTCTCGTAGTAGTGCCTGGGTATTTGATACCGGTTCGGTTGCTCATATTTGTAACTCGAAGCATGGACTATGGATTAAACGAAGATTGGCTAAGGACGAGGTGACAATGCGCATAGGAAATGGTTCCAAGGTTGATGTGATCGCCGTCGGCATGCTACCTCTACATTTACCTTCGGGATTAGTTTTAGACCTGAATAATTGTTATTTGGTGCCAGCGTTGAGCATGAATATTATATTTGGATCTTGTTTAGTGTGAGATGGTTATTCATTTAAATTAGAGAATAATGGTTGTTCTATTTATATGAGTAATATCTTTTATGGTCATGCACCCTTGAAGAGTGGTCTATTTCTGTTGAATCTTGATTGTGATGATACACATATTCATAATATTGATGCCAAAAGATGCAAAGTTGATAATGATAGTGCAACTTATTTGTGGCACTGCCGTTTGGGTCATATCGGTGTAAAGCGCATGAAGAAACTCCATAAAGATGGACTTTTGGAATCACTTGATTATGAATCATTTGATACTTGCGAACTGTGCCTTATGGGTAAGATGACTAAAACTTCGTTCTCCGGAACAATGGAACGAGCTAGTGACTTATTGGAAATAATACATACTGATGTATGCGGTCCAATGAGTGTTGATGCTCATGGCAGGTATCGTTATTTTCTGATCTTCACAGATGATTTGAGCAGATATGGGTATATCTACTTAATGAAACATAAGTCTGAAATGTTTGAAAAGTTCAAAGAATTTAAGAGTGAAGTGGAGAATCATCATAACAAGAAAATAAAGTTTCTACGATCTGATCATGGAGAAGAATATTTGAGTTACGAGTTTGGCCTTCATTTAAAACAATGTGGAATAGTTTCACAGCTCACGGCACCTAGAACACCACAGCGTAATGGTGTGTCCGAACGTCATAACCGCACTTTATTTGATATGGTGTGATCTATGATGTCTCTTACCGATTTACCACTATTGTTTTGGGGTTATGCATTAGAGACAGCTGCATTCACTTTAAACAAGGCACCGTCAAAGTCTGTTGAGACGACACCGTATGAACTATGGTTTGGTAGAAAACCTAAGCTATCGTTTCTTAAAGTTTGGGGATGCGATGCTTATGTCAAAAGGCTTCAACCCGATAAGCTCGAACCCAAATTGGAGAAATGTGTCTTCATAGGTTACCCTAAGGAAACAATTGGGTACACCTTCTAACACAAGTCCGAAGGCAAGATTTTTGTTGCTAAAAACGGAACCTTTCTATAGAAGGAGTTTCTCTCGAAAGAAGGAGTGGGAGTAAAGTAGAACTTGATGAGGTAATTGTACCTGCTCTCAATTTGGAAAGTAGCTCATCCGAGAAATCTGTTCCCGTGATTCCTACACCAACTGGAGAAGAAGCTAATGATAAAGATCACAAAACTACAGATCAAGTTGCTACAGAACCTCGTAGGTCTGGCAGAGCACGATCCGCACCAGAGTGGTACGGTGATCCTGTTCTGGAGGTCATGTTACTTGACCATGACGAACCTACGAACTATGAAGAAGCTATGATGAGCCCAGATTCTGATAAATGTCTCGAGGCCATGAAATCTGAGATAAGATCCATGTATGAGAACAAAGTGTGGACTTTGGTGGATTTGCCCGATGATCGGCGACCCATAGAGAATAAATGGATCTTCAAGAAGAAGACTGGCGCTAACGGTAATGTTACTGTCTATAAATCTCGACTTGTTGCAAAGGGTTTTCGACAAGTTCAAGGAGTTGACTACGATGAGACTTTCTCACCCGTAGTGATGCTTAAGTCTGTCTGAATCATGTTAGCAATTGCCGCATTCTATGATTATGAAATCTGGCAAATGGATGTCAAAACTGCATTCCTTAATGGATTTCTTAAATAAGAGTTGTATAAGATGCAACCAGAGGGTTTTGTCGATCCTAAAGGTGCTAACAAAGTGTGCAAGCTCCAGCGATCCATTTATGGACTGGTGCAAGCATCTCGGAGTTGGAATATACGCTTTGATGAGGTGATCAAAGCATATGGTTTTATACAGACTTCTGGAGAAGCCTGTATTTACAAGAAAGTGAGTGGGAGCTCTATAGCATTTCTAATATTATATGTGGATGACATATTGTTGATTGGAAATGATGTAGAATTTCTGAATAGCATAAAAGGATACTTGAACAAGAGTTTTTCAATGAAAGACCTCGGTGAAGCTGCTTACATATTGGGCATCAAGATCTATAGAGATAGATCAAGACGCTTGGTTGGACTTTCACAAAGCACATACCTTGATAAAGTTTTGAAGAAGTTCAAAATGGACCAGTCAAAGAAAGGGTTCTTGCCTGTGTTGCAAGGTGTGAAGTTGATCAGACTCAATGCCCGACCATTGCAGAAGATAGAGAGAAAATGATAGTCATTCCCTATGCCTCAGCCATAGGTTCTATCATGTATGCTATGCTGTGTACCAGACCTGATGTGTGCCCTGCTATAAGTTTAGCAAGGAGGTACCAAAGTAATCCATGAGTGGATCACTGGACAACGGTCAAGAACATCCTAAAGTACCTGAAAAGAACTAGGGATATGCTTCTCATTTATGGAGGTGACAAAGAGCTTGTCGTAAATGGTTACGTCGACGCTAGCTTTGACACTGATCCAGATGACTCTAAGTCACAATCTGAATACGTATTTTTATTGAATGGTGGAGCAGTCAGTTGGTGCAGTTCCAAGAAGAGCGTCGTGGCGGGATCTACGTGTGAAGCGGAGTACATAGCTGCTTCGGAAGCAGCAAATGAAGGACTCTGGATGAAGGAGTTCATATCCGATCTAGGTGTAATACCTAGTGCATCAGGTCCAATGAAAATCTTTTGTGACAATACTTGAGCAATTGCCTTGGCGAAGGAATCCAGATTTCACAAAAAGAGCAAACACATCAAGAGACGCTTCAACTCCATCCGAGGTTTGGTTAAGAAGGGAGACATAGAGATTTGCAAAATACATACAGATCTGAATGTTGCAGACTCTTTGACTAAGCCTCTTCCACAAGCAAAACATGATCAGCACCAAGACTCCATGGGTGTTAGATTCATTACAATGTAATCTAGATTATTGACTCTAGTGCAAGTGGGAGACTGAAGGAAATATGCCCTAGAGGCGATCATAAAGTTGTTATTTTATATTTCCTTATTCATGATAAATGTTTATTATTCATGCTAGAATTGCATTAACCGGAAACTTGATACATGTGTGAATACATAGACAAAAATACGTGTCCCTAGTATGCCTCTACTAGACTAGCTCATTGATCAAAGATGGTTAAGTTTCCTAGCCATGGACATGAGTTGTCATTTGATAACGGGATCACATCATTAGTAGAATGATGTGATGGATAGGACCCATGCCTTAGCTTAGCATTATGATCGTTCAGTTTTATTGCTACTGATTTCTTTGTGTCAAATATATATTCCTCCAACTATGAGATTATGCAACTCCCGGACACCGGAGGAATGCCTTGTGCTATCAAACGCCACAAATTAACTGGGTGATTATAAAGATGCTCTACAGGTATCTCCGAAGGTGTTTGTTGGGTTGGCATAGATCGAGATTAGGATTTGTCACTCCGAGTGTCGGAGAGGTATCTCTGGGCCCTCTCGATAATGCACATCATATGAAGCCTCGCAAGCAATGTGACTAATGAGTTAGTTGCGAGATGATGCACCAAGGAACAAGTAAAGAGACCTGCCGGTAATGAGATTGAACTGGTTATGAAGATACCGACGATCAAATCTCAGGCAAGTAAGATACCGATGACAAAGGGAATAACTATGTTGACATCGCGGTTCGACCAATAAAGATCTTCGTAGAATATTTGAGAACCAACATGAGCATCCAGATGTCGGGGAAAATGACACCTATGGGATCACGAGGATCTCTTCTACTGTTGGCGGGGAGAGAGCTGTGCAAAGAGCAGGTCTAGTGATCAGTGCAAGGGATTTTTACCCAGGTTCGGGCTGTAATGGTGCGTAAAACCCTAGTCTTGCTTGAGTGTATATCTTGTGTTCTTGAGTTCTTGGACTAGCTGCGATGCATGCCCCGTCCAAAAAGTCCGAATCCTCCCCCAGTATGCCTCGGGCCTCCTTTTATATGTCAAAGGGGTTGCCACAGCGGCACACATGAGGTGGAAAATATCTACAGTGCACAAGCTTATCGCTCGGCTGAAGGAAATATGCCCTAGAGGCAATAATAAAGTTATTATTTATTTCCTTATTTCATGATAAATGTTTATTATTCATGCTAGAATTGTATTAACCGGAAACTTAGTACATGTGTGAATACATAGACAAACATAATGTCACTAGTATGCCTCTACTTGACTAGCTCGTTGAATCAAAGATGGTTAAGTTTCCTAGCCATAGACATGAGTTGTCATTTGATTAATGGGATCACATCATTGGAGAATGATGTGATTGACTTGACCCATTCCGTTAGCTTAGCACTTGATCGTTTAGTATGTTGCTATTGCTTTCTTCATGACTTATACATGTTCCTATGACTATGAGATTATGCAACTCCTGAATACCCGAGGAACACTTTGTGTGCTACCAAATGTCACAACGTAACTGGGTGATTACAAAAGAAGCTCTACAGGTGTCTCCGAAGGTACTTGTTGAGTTGGCATATTTCGGGATTAGGATTTGTCACTCCGATTGTCGGAGAGGTATCTCTGAGCCCTCTCGGTAATGCACATCACTATAAGCCTTGCAAGCAATGTGACTAATGAGTTAGTTGCAGGATGATGCATTACATAACGAGTAAAGAGACGTGCCAGTAACAAGATTGAACTAGGTATGGTGATACCGACGATCAAATCTCGGGCAAGTAACATGATGACAAAGGGAACAACGTATGTTGTTATGCGGTTCGACCAATAAAGATCTTCGTAGAATATGTAGGAGCCAATATGGGCATCTAGGTTCCGCTATTGGTTATTGACCAGAGAAATGTCTCGGTCATGTCTACATAGTTCTCGAACCCGTAGGGTCCACACACTTAACGTTCGTTGACGATATAGTATTATATGAGTTATGTATGTTGGTAACCAAATGTTGTTCGGAGTCCCGGATGAGATCACGGACATGACGAGGAACTCCGGAATGGTATGGAGATAAATTTTGATATATGGGATAATAGTGTTTGATCTCCGGAAGGGTTCCGAAATTCACCGGAAGGGGTTCCGGATGTTTCCCGAAAAGTTTGGGTACGAGAACACGTTATTTGGGCCAAAGGGGAAAGCCCACGAGGATTTTGGAAAGTGCAAAAGAAAGTTTTGCGGAGACCAGAGGCTAGACGCCAGGAACCCTGGCGTCTAGGGGGTAGACACTGGGAACCCTGGCGTCTAGCCCTGGAGTCCGTGTAGGACTCTTGCCTTTTGGGCAAAACTGACTTTGAGGAGGCTTTTACTCCAAGTTTCGACCCGAGGGCTCAACATATAAATAGAGGGTCAGGTCTAGCACCAAAGACATCAAGAAACACCAAGCTGTGTGCCGGCAACCCCATCCCCTCTAGTTTATCCTCCGTCATAGTTTCCGTAGTGCTTAGGTGAAGCCCTGCGGAGATTGTTCTTCACCAACACCGTCATCAAGCCGTCGTGCTGCTGGAACTCATCTACTACTTCGCCCGTCTTGCTAGATCAAGAAGGGGAGGACGTCATCGAGCTAAACATGTGTGGAACGCGGAAGTGCCGTATGTTCGGTACTTGATCGGGGCGGATCGTGAAGGTGTACGACTACATCAACCGCGTTGATAAACGCTTCCGCTTAGCGATCTTCAAGGGTATGAAGATACAGTCCCCCTCTTATTGCTATGCATCACCATGATCTTGCATGTGCGTAGGAGTTTTTTTGAAATTACTACGTTCCCCAACAGTCGTATCAGAGCCAGGTTTATGCGTAGATGTTATATGCACGAGTAGAACACAAGTGAGTTGTGGGCGATACAAGTCATACTGCTTACCAGCATGTCATACTTTGGTTCGGCGGTATTGTTGGATGAAGCGGCCCGTACCGACATTACGCGTACGCTTACGTGAGACTGGTTCTACCGATGTGCTTTGCACACAGGTGGCTGGCGGGTGTCAGTTTCTCCAACTTTAGTTGAACCGAGTGTGGCTACGCCCGATCCTTGCGAAGGTTAAAACAACACTAACTTGACGAAATATCGTTGTGGTTTTGATGCGTAGGTAAGAACGGTTCTTGCTCAGCCCGTAGCAACCACGTAAAACTTGCAATAACAAAGTATAGGACGTCTAACTTGTTTTTGCAGGGCATGTTGTGATGTGATATGGTCAAGACATGATGCTAAATTTTATTGTATGAGATGATCATGTTTTGTAACAGAGTTATCGGCAACTGGCAGGAGCCATATGGTTGTCGTTTTATTGTATGCAATGCAATCGCCCTGTAATTGCTTTACTTTATCACTAAGCGGTAGCAGTAGTCGTAGAAGCAATAGTTGGCGAGACGACAACGATGCTACGATGGAGATCAAGGCGTCGCGCCAGTGATGATGGTGATCATGACGATGCTTTGGAGATGGAGATCAAAGGCACAAGTTGATGATGGCCATATCATATCACTTATATTGATTGCATGTGACATTTATCTTTCATGCATCTTATTCTGCTTTGATTGATGGTAGCATTATAAGATGATCTCTCACTAAATTTCAAGGTATAAGTGTTCTCCCTGAGTATGCACCGTTGTGAAAGTTCTTCGTGCTGAGACACCACGTGATGATCGGGTGTGATAAGCTCTACGTTCAAATACAACGGGTGTAAGATAGTTTTGCACACGCAGAATACTTAGGTTAAACTTGACGAGCCTAGCATATGCAGATATGGCCTCGGAACACTAAGACCGAAAGGTCGAGCGTGAATCATATAGTAGATATGATCAACATAGTGATGTTCACCATTGAAAACTACTCCATCTCACATGATGATCGGACATGGTTTAGTAGATTTGGATCACGTGATCACTTAGATGATTAGAGGGATGTCTATCTAAGTGGGAGTTCTTAAGTAATATGATTAATTGAACTTTAATTTATCATGAACTTAGTCCTGATAGTATTTTGCAAATTATGTTGTAGATCAATAGCTCGCGTTGTTGCTTCCCTATGTTTATTTTGATATGTTCCTAGAGAAAAACTATGTTGATAGATGGTAGTAGCAATGATGCGGATTGGATCCGTGATCTGAGGATTATCCTCATTGCTGCACAGAAGAATTATGTCCTTGATGCACCTCTAGGTGACAGACCTATTGCAGGAGCAGATGCAGACGTTATGAACGTTTGGCTAGCTCAATATGATGACTACTTGATAGTTTAGTGCACCATGCTTAACGGCTTAGAAATGGGACTTCAAAGACGTTTTGAATGTCATGGACCATATGAGATGTTCCAGTAGTTGAAGTTAATATTTCAAGCAAATACCCGAGTTGAGAGATATGAAGTCTCCAACAAGTTCTATAGCTAAAAGATGGAGGAGAATTGCTCAACTAGTGAGCATGTACTCAGAATGTCTGGATACTACAATCGCTTGAATCAAGTGGGAGTTAATCTTCCACATAATATAGTGATTGACAGAGTTCTCTAGTCACCATCACCAAGTTACTGGAACTCTGTGATGAACTATAGTATGCAAGGGATGACAAAAACGATTCCCGAGCTCTTCGTGATGCTGAAATGGATGAAGGCAGAAATCAAAGAAAGAGCATCAAGTGTTGATGATTGACAAGACCACTAGTTTCAAGAAAAGGGCAAAGGGAAAGAAAGGGAACTTCATGTAGAATGGCAAGCAAGTTGTCACTTCCGTGAAGAAGCCCAAAGCTAGACTAAAGCTTGAAACTGAGTGTTTCTACTGCAAAGGAAATGGTCACTGGAAGCGGAAATTCCCTGAATATTTGGTGGATGAAAAGGATGGCAGAGTGAACAAGGGTATATTTGATATACAGGTTATTAATGTGTACCTTACTAGTGTTTATAGTAGCCCCTGGGTATTTGATACTTGTTCAGTTGCTAAGATTAGTAACTCGAAACAGGAATTACATAATAAACAGAGACTAGTTGAGGGTGAAGTGATGATGTATGTTGGAAGTGGTTCCAAGATTGATATGATCATCATCGTACACTCCCTATACTTTCGGGATTAGTGTTAAACCTAAATAAATGTTATTTGGCATTTGCGTTGAGCATGAATATGATTTGATCATGTTATTACAATACGGTTATTCATTTAAATCAGAGAATAATTGTTGTTCTGTTTACATGAATAAAACCTTCTATGGTCATACACCCAATGAAAATGGTTTGTTGGATCTCGATCGTAGTGATACACATATTCATAATATTGAAGCCAAAAGATGCAAAGTTAATAATGATAGTGCAACTTATTTGTGGCACTGCCGTTTAGGTCATATTGGTGTAAACCGCATGAAGAAACTCCATGCTGATGGAATTTTGGAATCACTTGATGCTTGCGAACCATGCCTTATGGGCAAGATGACTAAGGCTCCGTTCTCTGGAACAATGGAGCGAGCAACTGACTTATTGGAAATAATACGTACTGATGTATGCGATCCGATGAGTGTTGAAGCTCGCGGCGGGTATCGTTATTTTCTGACCTTTCACAGATGATTTGAGCAGATTTGAGTATATCTACTTAATGAAGCACAAGTCTGAAACATTTGAAAACTTCAAGGAATTTCAGAGTGAAGTGGAGAATCATCGTAACAAGAAAATAAAGTTTCTACGATCTGATCGTTGAGGAGAATATTTGAGTTATGAGTTTGGCCTTCATTTAAAACAATGTGGAATAGTTTCACAGCTCACGCTACATGGAACACCACAGCGTAATGGTGTGTCCAAATGTCGTAACCGCACTTTATTGGATATGGTGCGATCTATGATGTATCTTATCGATTTACCACTATCGTTTTGGGGTTATGCATTAGAGACAGCTGCATTCACTTTAAAATAGGGCACCATCAAAATCCGTTGAGACGACGCCTTATGAACTTTGGTTTGGCAAGAAACCAAAGTTGTCATTTCTTAAAGTTTGGAGCTGCGATGCTTATGTGAAAAGTTTCAACCTAATAAGCTCAAACCCAAATCGGAGAAGTGCGTCTTCATAGAATACCCAAAGGAAACTGTTGGGTACACCTTCTATCACAGATCCGAAGGCAAGATATCCGTTGCTAAGATGGATCCTTTCTAGAGAAGGAGTTTCTCTCGAAAGAAGTAAGTGGGAGGAAAGTAGAGCTTCATAAGGTCATTGTACCTTCTCCCAAATTGGAAAGTAGCTCATCACAGAAATCAGTTCCAGTGATTCCTACAGCAATTAGTGAGGAAGCTAATGATGATGATCATAAAACTTCAGATTAAGTTACTATAGAACGTCGTAGGTCTTCCAAAGTACAGTCCGCACCAAAGTGGTACGGTGATCCTGTTCTAGAAGTCATGTTACTAGACCATGATGAACCTACAAACTATGAGGAAGCGATGATGAGCCCAGATTCCGCAAAATGGCTTGAGGCCATGAAATCTGAGAAGGGATCCATGTATGAGAACAAAGTGTGGACTTTGGTTGACTTGCCCGATGATCAGCAAGCCATAGAAAATAAATGGATCTTCAAGAGGAAGACAGACACTGATAGTAGTGTTACTATCTACAAAGCTAGACTTTTCAAAAAAAAGGTTTTTGACAAAGTTCAAGGTGTTGACTACGATGAGATTTTCGCACTCGTAGCGATGCTTAAGTCTGTCCGAATCATGTTAGCAAGTTGCCACATTTTATGAAATCTGGCAAATGGATGTCAAAACTACATTCCTTAATGGATTTCTTAAAGAAGAGTTGTATATAATGCAACTAGAAAGTTTTTGTCGATCCTAAAGGTGCTAACAAAATGTGAAAGCTCGAGCGATCTATCTATGGACTGGTGCAAGCATCTCAGAGTTGGAATATACGCTTTGATGAGTTGACCAAAGCATATAGTTTTATACAGACTTGCGGTAAAGCCTGTATTTACAAGAAAGTGAGTGGGAGCACTACATCATTTCTAATAAAGTATATGTGAATGACATATTGTTGACCAGAAATAATGTAGAATTTTCTAGAAAGCATAAAGGAGTATTTTGAAAGGAGTTTTTCAAAGAAAGACCTCGGTGAAGCTGCTTACATATTGAGCACCAAGATCTATATAGATAGATCAAGACGCTTGATAAGTTTTTTCAATGAGTACATACCTTGACAAGATTTTGAAGTAATTCAAAATAGAACAGTCAAATAAAGAGTTCTTGCCTGTGTTACAAGGTGTGAAATTGAGTAAGACTCAAAGCCCGACCACGGCAGAAGATAGAAATGAAAGTCATTCCCTATGCCTCAGTCATAGATTCTATAAAGTATGCTATGTTGTGTACCAGACCTATTGTATACCTTGATCTGAGTTTAGCAAGGGAGTACAATTTTGATCTAGGAGTAGATCACTGGACAACGGTCAAGAATATCCTTAGTGAGGACTAAGGTAATGTTTCTCGATCATGGAGGTGATAAAAGAGTTCGTCGTAAAGAGTTACATCGGTGCAAGCTTTTACACCAATCCAGATGACTCTAAGTCTCAATCTGGATACATATTGAAAGTGGGAGCAA
Source organism: Triticum dicoccoides (assembly GCF_002162155.2). Taxonomy (NCBI): domain Eukaryota; kingdom Viridiplantae; phylum Streptophyta; class Magnoliopsida; order Poales; family Poaceae; genus Triticum; species Triticum dicoccoides. The sequence goes on along the minus strand of NC_041389.1, from coordinate 388,827,107 downwards.
TTAGCTAGAGTAGCTCTATGCAAAGCATTGTAGACATAGAATATTTGCAAAATACATACGGCTCTGAATGTGACAGACCCGTTGACTAAACTTCTCTCACGAGCAAAACATGATCATACGTTAGTACTCTTTGGGTGTTAATCACATAGCGATGTGAACTAGATTATTGACTCTAGTAAACCCTTTTAGGTGTTGATCACATGACGATGTGAACTATGGGTATTAATCACATAAAGATGTGAATATTGGTGTTAAACCACATGATGATGTGAACTAGATTATTGACTCTAGTGCAAGTGGGAGACTAAAGGAAATATGCCCTAGAGGCAATAATAAAGTTATTATTTATTTCCTTATTTCAAGATAAATGTTTATTATTCATGCTAGAATTGTATTAACCAGAAACTTAGTACATGTGTGAATACATAGACAAACATAATGTCACTAGTATGCCTCTACTTGACTAGCTCGTTGAATCAAAGATAGTTAAGTTTCCTAGCCATAGACATGAGTTGTCATTTGATTAACGGGATCACATCATTGGAGAATGATGTGATTGACTTGACCCATTCCGTTAGCTTAGCACTTGATCGTTTAGTATGTTGCTGTTGCTTTCTTCATGACTTATACATGTTCCTATGACTATGAGATTATGCAACTCCCGAATACCTGAGGAACACTTTATGTGCTACCAAACGTCACAACGTAACTGGGTGATTGTAAAGGAGCTCTACAGGTGTCTCCTAAGGTACTTGTTGAGTTGACATATTTTGAGATTAGGATTTGTCACTCCGATTTTCGGAGAGGTATCTCTGGGCCCTCTCGATAATGCACATCACTATAAGCCTTGTAAGCAATGTGATTAATGAGTTAGTTGCAGGATGATGCATTACATAACGAGTTGTGACACCCCCGATTCAATCGTACACTAATCATGCACGCAAACGTGTACGATCAAGATCAGGGACTCACGGGAAGATATCACAACACAACTCTAAAAACATAAATAAGTCATACAAGCATCATAATACAAGCCAGGGGCCTCGAGGGCTCGAATACAAGTGCTCGATCATAGATGAGTCAGCGGAAGCAACAATATCTGAGTACAGACATAAGTAAACAAGTTTGCCTTAAGAAGGCTAGCACAAACTGGGATACAGATCGAAAGAGGCACATGCCTCCTGCCTGGGATCCTCCTAACTACTCCTGGTCGTCGTCAGTAGCCTACACGTAGTAGTAGGCACCTCCAGTGTAGTAGTCGTCATCGACGGTGGCGTCTGGCTCCTGGGCTCCAACGTCTGGTTGCGGAATCCGAGAAGAAGAGGAAAACGAGGGAAAAGAGGGAGCAAAGCAACCGTGAATACTCATCCAAAGTACTCGCAAGCAATGAGCTACACTACATATGCATGGGTATATGTGTAAGGAGGCCATATCAGTGGACTGAACTGCAGAATGCCAGAATAAGAGGGGGATAGCTAGTCCTATCGAAGACTATGTTTCTGGCAGCCTCCGTCTTGCAGCATATAGAAGAGAGTAGATTGAAGTCCTCCAAGTAGCATCGCATAGCATAATCCTACCCGGCGATCCTCCCCTCGTCGCCCTGTGAAAAAGCGATCACCGGGTTGTCTGTGGAACTTGTCTGGGTGTGTTTTATTAAGTATCCGGTTCTAGTTGTCATAAGGTCAAGGTACAACTCCGGGTCATCCTTTTACCGAGGGACACGGCTATTCGAATAGATAAACTTCCCTGCACGGGTGCACCGCATAACCCAACACGCTCGATCCCATTTGGCCGGACACACTTTCCTGGGTCATGCCCGGCCTCGGAAGATCAACACGTCACAGCCCCACCTAGGCACAACAGAGAGGTCAGCATGCCGGTCTAAATCCTATGCGCGCAGGGGTCTAGGCCCATCGCCCATTGCACATCTGCATGTTGCAAACGCGGCCGGAAGCAGACCTAGCCCCCTTAATACAAGAGCAGGCTTACGGTCCAATCCTGCGTGCGCCACTCAGTCGCTGATGTCACGAAGGCTTCGGCTGATACCACGACGTCGAGTGCTCATATCTTTCCCGCGTAGTTGGTTAGTGCGTATAGGCTAGTGGCCAGACTCAGATCAAATACCAAGATCTCGTTAGGCGTGTTATTATGAAGTAACCACGGATGCCGACCAGGGCCAGACCCACCTCTCGCCTAGGTGGTCTCAACCTGCCTTGTCGCTCCGCCACAAAGTAACAGTCGGGGGCCGTCAGGAACCCAGGCCCACCTCTACCGGGATGGAGCCACCTGTCCTTCCAGCCCACACATCGAAATCACTTGCGAGTACTCAACGAGCTGACCCGACTTTAGTCACCATCTGTATAGTATGTGTGTATGTATAGTATATACCCGTGATCACCTCCCGAGTGATCACGGCCCAATAGTATAGCAAGGCAGACTGACAAGAATGTAGGGCCAATGATGATAAACTAGCATCCTATACTAAGCATTTAGGATTGCGGGTAAGGTATCAATGACTGTAGCAACAATGACAGGCTATGCAACAGAATAGGAGTAACCGAACAGTAACATGCTACACTACTCTAATGCAAGCAATATAGAGAAGAATATGCGATATCTGGTGATCAAGGGGGGGGGGCTTGCCTGGTTGCTCTGG
>NC_041389.1:388823401-388824264 GCF_002162155.2 Triticum dicoccoides | reverse complement strand
GGAAAGAAGTAACGGAGGGGGAACACAATAAATAACAGAGCAATCAAAGTATCACAAAGCGTAGCATGGCAATACACGGTGCTAGAGGTGACCTAACGCAGTAGGAGGTGATACTGGTGAAGGGGGGAAACATCCGGGAAAGTATCCCTGGTGTTTCACGTTTGCGGACAGATGAACAAAAGGGGAAAGTTGCGTGTTTGGTATGCTAGGGATGTGTGGCGGACGAACGGGCTGCGTATCCGGATTCGTCTCATCGTTCTGAGCAACTTTCATGTAGAAAGTATTTCTATCTGAGCTACGGTTTATTTTATATGATTTTCTAAAGTTTTAACTCATTTTTAGAATTTATTTAATTAATTTAATTCAAAATTATCAAGAACAGTGTTTGCTGATGTCATGATGACACCAGCATGACGTTAGTAGTCAACGGAGGTGTTGACTGGTCAAACTGATGTGTGGGTCCGGTGGGACCCACGTGTCATACACTGTTTAGGTTAATTAGGATTTAACTAAACTAATTACGGTTCAATTAAACTAACTAGTTAATTAGACTAATTAAATAGGGTTAATTAACTTAATTAATTAATTAATTAATTTTTAATTTTATTAATATTATTTTTAATTTCCCTTTTTTATATCTTCTTCTTTTTTTAACGTTCTGGGGGTGGGGGGACGGGGACGACGTGCGTAGAGGAAGCAGGCCGGTGGGGAGGAGGCAGGCCGGTGATGGCGTCCGGCAAGGTAGCTCCGGCGAGGTGTTCCTCCAGGTGACGGTGATGGTGACGCAACGTCGAGCTTGGGGACCGTGGTCGAGGACGAGTGACTGAGAAGGGGAGGCGGCACCGACGACGGTGGGTGGCGGG
>NC_041389.1:388771349-388823226 GCF_002162155.2 Triticum dicoccoides | reverse complement strand
GGGTGGCGGGGTGGCTCCAGCAGGGATTCCGGGTAGCGTCGGCGAACGCCCCCGATCTGATATGGATCGGGGAGGGGGCAGAGGGGGAGTGGAGCGAGTGGGAGGAAGTGGGTGACTAGGAGAGGGGTTAGGGTTTTGGGGTGAGGGGGCCATATAGGCTAGGGGGTAATGGGCTCGCCGACTGGCTGACTAGCTGGGCCGGTTGGCCCAGTGGGGGGGGGCTCCCTTTTTCTTGTTTTTTTCTTTTGTTATTTTTTTCATTATTTCTTTTCTGTTACTTTTAGTTTCACTTTTATTTTAGATTTATGACTTATAAAAGTAGTCCCTAATTTAGTCTAAATAATTATACCACGGCCACATAAGTTTGGGCAACTAGATAGAATAGTTTAATAATTTATTAATTGTAAAAAGCATTTGATTAATTGTTTTGCTACTATTTTATTTACTTTAGGACAATCAAACACTTTCAAAGAGGTTGGTTTCTCCACCATTATTACTTATGCATTATTTGGCTCTCTCCGAACATTTTAGTTTTAAGATTGGAAAACTTTTATTATTGGTTTGATTTTGAATTTGGATTTGAATCGGTTTTGAACTAACGTGACATTAGAAACAGTAACTGAGATGACGTGGCATCATTACCAGAGGGTTGCTATAACTTGATTACCCGGGCTTCACAAATCTCCTCCACTACAAGAGATCTCATTCCGAGATTTAAGCGGTGGAGTAATGGGGGGGGAGTGCTGGTAGCAAAAATCTAACGAGTCTTCTCGGTCTTGGCTGCCCGTTCGAAGAGGTTGACCCATTTTGTTGATGTCTTCATTTCCCTGCTTCAAGTCACCATGATCAAGTCGTCATCCTTTCCTCAGGATCTCCAACGTCCTACGAACGTGGCCTAGGGGAAAACTCCGGAAGAATACATCTCCACAAAGCTGGGCATCTGACGGTGAACTCAATGGGAAATACATAAGGTACCCCATGAGTTGTATTTCAGTGAATTCGTTGAGGGCAACATACGATGGTACCAAAGTTTCAAACGGGTAGGCAACCATTCGATGACTAGACAGTAGCTGAAATGAGGGTTTGAACAACAAGAATAACATGGTGTTTGATTCCAGGATGAATAATGGTATAGCATTTAGCTCGTGAATCACATACGAAGCCAGGTGCAAAGGATACATTAGAATCCGGGTTGTAAAGAAGAGTCAGGTTTCGATCCAGTGGACCTGTGGGTTATGGGCGCACCATGTGGGTTGAAAGTAGGAAGGGTGGTGACATCTTGCACAGTCGCGATAGGGAGGCATGTCAGTGAATAGCTTGTCAGCTATGCCGGCAACAATGTCGGTACCAAGGACGGGGAACGAAGAGAGCAATTTTCCTACTTGTTGAACAAGGCAAACCAATTGGCAAAGTTATCACCCATAAGTGGTTACCGGAATGTCATCAACAATAGTAACAGGATCTTACAGACAGAATTACCTCTGCTTAGTTAAGTCAGATTCAGGAAGGTTAAACAAAAGAATGAAAAGGAAAATTGTGATTACACACAATTATTAGGAGTATATCCTTCCCATGTACAAGCAGAGTATGGCATACAGGGTGGGAGAGCAAGTACTCAACCATTCAGACAAAGAGGCAAGGATTAATCAAGATGTTACCCATACAAAGGTCTTTGGAGAACTGACCAAGAAACATTTAGCATCGCGCCTCTAATGTTCTTGTTGATGAGCGGGGTATCATAGTCATGCTTCGAGGTAGCAATGATATGGTGTTTCAATCAAGAGCCGGACTTTGGATATACAAATGATCCATCAAGAGCAACTTATAAAATAAGCCTTACAATTTCCTCATGGAAGAATGGCTAACCTTGTGAAAAAGAAAACTATAATAATAGGTCCTCAGGCCAGGGGTGCTAAGCAAGGGCACCACCTTGCCGGGTCATGTAAAGATGTTATAACTCCTAGAAATATGTTCCAACCATCATATCTGACCGAGATTTAGATCTGATTGGTGTTAGGATACCTCAGACTCAGGATGTCTGAGAAGAAAAGGTGTAACACAAATCGACGAAATGACATTGCAAGATTCTCGAGAATGAACTATGGAAGCGAGTTCCGAAGCAAGAGTTCATCATTAAACCAAGGAGAGGATGAGGAGGTGGCAGATGGACTTTGCGATAATCCAACAAGGTATCCAAAAAGATGGATCTCCACAATTATGTGGATAAGGAGATAACATTTGTTAGATCAAATGATATAATGAAGTATGCTCGAGGAAAACATACACAATTAAACATTGGTTGAAAGGTGCGTCCGAAATATGGGTTGGGTTGCACGACCAATGTCAGAATGGTGATTCAATAATCAATAGTCTAAGAATGAACGGCCGACCATTAACATCAAAGCAATAGGGTTGCTAGAAGGGCAGAATCCAAACCGCACCGTTCACTTGTTGGTACCCCGGTTGGAATCAACACGAGGACCAAGAAGAATGGTGATGGTGAGAAGTATCACCTGTATCAAGAATTCTTAAGAGGTGGTGAAATTCTCCCGACATTTTTGACATAAAAGATGGTAATACTCCAAGGTAAAGAAGAACAAATGCTGGATAGCAAGGATCTCAAGGTATAACACAAAACATGAACACGTTTGTGTTGAACGGAAGGCAATAAAGTGGTCGATGATAAAACAAATCATCAAGGGCAAGGATGGTATTTCTCATCATGAATTCAATTGATATCCTGGAAGAGCTTGGAATGCTGATGATGATCACGACACATTTGTCGAGAGATCTCATGAAGATGTAATCGATCAACGATGACATCAAGTTGAAGGAATGATGAAGCGAAAGGTTATTGGAACCATGGGTACATCACAAACTCGAAATCAAGTTTATTGTTCAAGGAGAAATGATATGACGAGGAAGATCGACGTAAGATTAGCTCACCGTCGAAATTTGTGCTCCGGGAAGAACCAGATAGCACAATTAAATTTAGCACGATAATGATGTAGCCGATAAGGCTAGGAATGACATGATGGAGTATTAAACTCGTAATCAATGAAGGTTACTAAGAGTTGTCGAATCGTAGTGCGGACTCGATTCACTATTCGGTGTTCTTGGTGGACGACAACCCAAAACTCATGGAGTGACTATGGTAGGGAAAGGTATTACTCCGGCACAAATTCATAACATGTAGTGCAATGGCATGATATCCTCGAGATACCAAGAAGATAATACTAGAAGGCACATCAAATTAAAGGTTGAAGTGGGGTGTATTGATCTATAGAAGACAAGCGCTTTTACTTGTCTGAGAAATGGAATCAAAGGAAGAAATTATGGTCAGAACCACGATTGCGAAGGATCAGTTCACAGATCCAGATGATATTTTCAAGGAAATAGTTATCATTGCAAGAAGCTTCCATGATAGGATCTACATCATGTCCATGGGCATGAACACAAAGTTCAAGGTCGACTCCCACTTCTCTAATGCATAACCTTTCATTCACTTCTCGCCTTCAACGAAGTTGTGTTGAAATTTTATCTGACATAACCATAGTAGAGTATGACCCGTAGTAGTTTCCGGGTTCACACAGATTAGAAAAGGCATAGGTTCAACCCACCAGGGTCTCTTAGGTACATATACCACAAACTTCAGGAGTAAATAACACAAGCTCAAAAGTAGAGCATGGTTGACAAAAGTAGAGGATACAATTTACCAAAGGTATTATGTATCGAGTAAGGAACTCATCAGAATTTTGGTTTTGAAGGACACTGTCGGATAATAACCCGATAATGGGTATGGCGGTCCACAACGGGGCTGATGTGAGTATCGGTACTCAATCAGAGGAAGAAGGAATGCCAAGGCATCAGATTGTAGAAACAACTGACTAATTCAAAGCTTAATGCAAAGAATTTTATGATTTCCAAATTAAGGGATCAGAAGCAATCGCTCTGATCGAAAATAAATAAGTTCGATAGACTTTGAAGCACAACCGATCAAGGCATTGATTGGTCAAGAACCAGCTCATATCCAAATGTCATATGAGCCAGAAGGATGATCCTAGGATTCGACTGATGATTGTGAACATTCACAACTTATTGAATCAATGGACTCAAATGATAGTGATAAAGGATGCCAATAAGATTATTATGCTTATGGGATTAACCATAATGCAAGCAAGCAAGAATTTCAAGAACAGCAGGCTGTTGAGGATTTTTGAAAGATCAAATAGTATTTCGAAGGCTTATGTGAAACACCTGAACAACTAAGAAGGAGCGGATACTCAATAAGTGCAAGGAATTATCCATATGGGTATTTTTGTGGCAAAGAGCCATAAGGCAGTAAGCTCAAAGGATTCTCGAAACAACGAAGAGCAGTTCGTTGCACCTTGTAATAACAAGCTCAATGGGATCGAATGTAAGAATGGCAGGTGCATGCAGTTATCCATAAGGATATAACAATGGTAGGGAATTTGCAAAGGCGGTGGGCACAAGCGTCTCGGGAGAACATCCTAGAGTACCTTCGAAATCTTCTGACGTAGTAGGCGATCATCTGTGATTAGGGGCTCTCCAGGAGAAAGTAGTTACGAGAACCTAGAGTCAAATTTAGTAAAATCATTTAACCCGAATAGAGGAGAGATTAGAGTCCCAGAGTATAGGTCGAGGAATAAAAGATCCTAATACCACCCAATTGGCGACGTGGGCCCATGGGCTGCACAACCAAGTTAGTAAAACAGTTTTCATCGACTAGACTCAACTTCAGCCAAGGAGTGTGGAAGGGGGATTCCTACAGGCAGTCGGCTCTGATACCAACTTGTGACGCCCCTGATTCAATCGTACACTAATCATGCACGCAAACGTGTATGATCAAGATCAGGGACTCACGGAAAGATATCACAACACAACTCTAAAAACATAAATAAGTCATACAAGCATCATAATACAAGCCAGGGGCCTCGAGGGCTCGAATACAAGTGCTCGATCATAGACGAGTCAGCGGAAGCAACAATATCTGAGTACAGACATAAGTAAACAAGTTTGCCTTAAGAAGGCTAGCACAAACTGGGATACAGATCGAAAGAGGCGCAAGCCTCCTGCCTGGGATCCTCCTAACTACTCCTGGTCGTCGTCAGCAGCCTGCACGTAGTAGTAGGCACCTCCAGTGTACTAGCCGTCGTCGACGGTGGCGTCTGGCTCCTGGGCTCCAACGTCTGGTTGCGGCATCCGAGAAGAAGAGGAAAACGAGGGAAAAGAGGGAGCAAAGCAACCGTGAGTACTCATCCAAAGTACTCGCAAGCAAGGAGCTACACTACATATGCATGGGTATATGTTAAGGAGGCCATATCAGTGGACTGAACTGCAGAATGCTAGAATAAGAGGGGGATAGCTAGTCCTATCGAAGACTACGCTTCTGGCAGCCTTTGTCTTGCAGCACATAGAAGAGAGTAGATTGAAGTCCTCCAAGTAGCATCGCATAGCATAATCCTACCCGGCGATCCTCCTCTCGTCGCCCTGTGGAAAAGCGATCACCGGGTTGTCTGTGGAACTTGTCTGGGTGTGTTTTATTAAGTATCCGATTCTAGTTGTCATAAGGTCAAGGTACAACTCCGGGTCGTCCTTTTACCGAGGGACACGACTATTCGAATAGATAAACTTCCCTGCAGGGGTGCACCACATAACCCAACACGCTCGATCCCATTTGGCCGGACACACTTTCCTAGGTCATGCCCGGCCTCGGAAGATCAACACGTCGCAGCCCCACCTAGGCACAACAGAGAGGTCAGCACGCCGGTCTAAATCCTATGCGCTCAGGGGTCTGGGCCCATCGCCCATTGCACACCTGCACGTTGCGAACGCGGCCGGAAGCAGACCTAGCCCCCTTAATACAAGAGCAGGCTTATGGTCCAATCCGGCGCGCGCCACTCAGTCGCTGACATCACGAAGGTTTCGGCTGATACCACGACGTCGAGTGCCCATATCTTTCCTGCGTAGTTGGTTAGTGCGTATAGGCCAGTGGCCAGACTCAGATCAAATACCAAGATCTCGTTAGGCGTGTTATTATGAAGTAACCACGGACGCCGACCAGGGCCAGACCCACCTCTCGCCTAGGTGGTCTCAACCTGCCCTGTCACTCCACCACAAAGTAACAGTCGGGGGCCGTCGGGAACCCAGGCCCACCTCTACCGGGATGGAGCCACCTGTCCTTCCAGCCCCCACATCGAAATCACTTGTGGGTACTCAACGAGGTGACCCGTCTTTAGTCACCATCTGTATAGTATGTGTGTATGTATAGTATATACCCGTGATCACCTCCCGAGTGATCACGACCCAATAGTATAGCAAGGCAGACTGATAAGAATGTAGCGCCAATAATGATAAACTAGCATCCTATACTAAGCATTTAGGATTGCGGGTAAGTTATCAATGACTGTAGCAACAATGACAGGCTATGCAACAGAATAGGAGTAACCGAACATTAACATGCTACACTACTCTAATGCAAGCAGTATAGAGAAGAATAGGCAATATCTGGTGATCAAGGGGGGGGGCTTGCCTGGTTGCTCTGGCAAGGAGGGGTCGTCAACACCGTAGTCGAACTAGGGGGGTCGTCGACAGCCTCGGGGTCTATCGGAAAGAAGTAACGGAGGGGGAACACAATAAATAACAGAGCAATCAAAGTATCACAAAGCGTAGCATGGCAATACACGGTGCTAGAGGTGACCTAACGCAGTAGGAGGTGATACCGGTGAAGGGGGGAAACATCCGGGAAAGTATCCCTGGTGTTTCACGTTTTCGGACAGATGAACTGAAGGGGAAAGTTGCGTTTTTGGTAAGCTAGGGATGTGTGGTGGACGAACGGGCTGCGTATCCGGATTCGTCTCGTCGTTCTGATTAACTTTCATGTAGAAAGTATTTCTATCTGAGCTACGGTTTATTTTATATGATTTTCTAAAGTTTTAACTCATTTTTAGAATTTATTTAATTAATTTAATTCAACATTATCCAGAACAGTGTTTGCTGACGTCATGATGACGTCAGCATGATGTCAGTAGTCAACAGAGGTGTTGACTGGTCAAACTGATGTGTGGGTCCAGTGGGACCCACCTGTCATACACTGTTTAGGTTAATTAGGATTTAACTAAACTAATTATGGTTCAATTAAACTAACTAGTTAATTAGACTAATTATACAGGGTTAATTAACTGAATTAATTCACTAATAAATTAATTAGTTAATTTTTAATTTTATTAATACTATTTTTAATTTCCCTTTTTTATATATTTTCTTCTTCTTCTTTTTTTAATGTTCTGGGGGCGGGGGGACGGGGACGACGTGCGTAGAGGAAGCAGGCCGGTGGGGAGGAGGAGGCAGGCCGGTGATGGCGTCCGGCGAGGTAGCTCCGGCGAGGTGTTCCTCCAGGCGACAGTGACGGCGATGCAACGTCGAGCTTGGGGACCATGGTCGAGGACGGGTGACTGAGAAGGGGAGGCGGCACCGACGACGGTGGGTGGCGGGGTGGCTCCAGCAGGGATTTCGGGCGGCGTCGGCGAACGCCCCCGATTCGATCTGGATCGGGGAGGGGGCAGAGGGGGAGTGGAGCGAGTGGGGGGAAGTGGGTGACTAGGAGAGGGGTTAGGGTTTCGGGGTGAGGGGGCCATATAGGCCAAGGGGTAATGGGCTGCCCGGCTGGCTGACTAGCTGGGCCGGTTGGCCCAGTGGGGGGGGGCTCCCTTTTTCTTGTTTTTTTTTCATTATTTCTTTTCTGTTACTTTTAGTTTCACTTTTATTTTAGATTTATGACTTATAAAAGTAGTCCCTAATTTAGTCTAAATAATTATACTACGGCCACATAAGTTTGGGCAACTAGATAGAATAGTTTAATAATTTATTAATTGTAAAAAGCATTTGATTAATTGTTTTGCTACTATTTTATTTACTTTAGGACAATCAAACACTTTCAAAGAGGTTGGTTTCTCCACCATTATTACTTATGCATTATTTGGCTCTCTCCGAACATTTTAGTTTTAAGATTGGAAAACTTTTATTATTGGTTTGATTTTGAATTTGGATTTGAATCGGTTTTGAACTAACTCAACATTAGAAACAGTAACTGAGATGACGTGGCATCATTACCAGAGGGTTACTGTAGCTTGATTACCCGGGCGTCACATGAGCAAAGAGACTTGCCGGTAACAAGATTGAACTAGGTATGGTGATACCGACGATCAAATCTCGGGCAAGTAACATACCAATGACAAAGGGAACAATGTATGTTGTTATGCGGTTTGACCGATAAAGATCTTCGTAGAATATGTAGGAGCCAATATGGGCATCCAGGTTCCCCTATTGGTTATTGACCAGAGAAGTGTCTCGGTCATGTCTACATAGTTCTCGAACCCGTAGGGTCCGATGCTTAACGTTCGTTGACGATATAGTATTATATGAGTTATGTATGTTGATGACCGAATGTTGTTCGGAGTCCTGGATGAGATCACGGACATGACGAGGAACTCCAGAATGGTCTGGAGATAAAGTTTGGTATATGGGATAATAGTGTTTGATCTCCGGAAGGGGTTTCGGATGTTTCCCGAAATGTTTGATACGAGAACATGTTATTTGGGCCAAAGGGTTGGAAAGTGCAAAAGGAAGTTTTGCGGAGACCAGAGGCTAGACGCCAGGAACCCTGGCGTCTAGGGGGTAGACGCCGAGAACCCTGGCGTCTATCCCTAGAGTCCGTGTAGGACTCTTGCCTTTCGGGCAAAACCGACTTTGAGGAGGCTTTTACTCCAAGTTTCGACCCGAGGGCTCAACATATAAATAGAGGGGCAGGGCTAGCACCAAAGACATCAAGAAACACCAAGCCGTGTGCCCGCAACCCCGTCCCCTCTAGTTTATCCTCCATCGTAGTTTCCGTAGTGCTTAGGCGAAGCCCTATGGAGATTGTTCTTAACCAACAACGTCATCACGCCGTCGTGCTGCCAGAACTCATCAACTACTTTGTCCGTCTTGCTGGATCAAGAAGGCAAGGACGTCATCGAGCTGAAGTGTGTTGAACGCGGAGGTGCCGTAAGTTTGGTACTTGATCAGGGCGGATCGTGAAGGTGTACGACTACATCAACCGCGTTGATAAACGCTTCCGCTTAGCGATTGATACGTCTCCGTCGTATCTATAATTTTTGATTGTTCCATGCCAATATTATTCAACTTTCATATACTTTTGGCAACTTTTTATAATATTTTTTGGGACTAACATATTGATCCAGTGCCTAGTGCCAGTTCCTATTTGTTGCATGTTTTATGTTTCACAAAAACCCAATATCAAACGGAGTCCAAACGGGATAAAAACGGACGGAGAACTATTTTGGAATATTTGTGATTTTTGGGAGGAAGAATCAATGCGAGACGGTGCCCGAGGGGGCCACCAGGCAGGGGGCGCGCCCTGGACCCTCGTGGGCACCCCGTAAGGCAGTTGACCCTCTTCTTTTGCCGCAAGAAAGCTAATTTTATGAGAAAATTCTGGGCGAAAGATTCACCCCAATCGGAGTTACGGATCTCCGGATATAAAAGAAACGGTGAAAGGTCAGAATCTGGGAACGCAGAAACAGAGAGAGACAGAGAGACAGATCCAATCTCGGAGGGGCTCTCGCCCATCCCACGCTATGGAAGCCAAGGACCAGAGGGGAAACCCTTCTCCCATCTAGGGAGAAGGTCAAGGAAGAAGAAGAAGAAGGGGGGCTCTCCCCCTTGCTTCCGGTTGCGCCGGAGCGCTGCCGGGGGCAATCATCATCACCGCGATCTTCACCAACACCTCCATCATCTTCACCAACATCTCCATCACCTTCCCCCTTCTATCTACAGCGGTCCACTGTCCCGCAACCCGCTCTACCCTTTACTTGAACATGGTGCTTTATGCTTCATATTATTATACAATGATGTGTTGCCATCCTATGATGTCTGAGTAGATTTCCGTTGTCCTACCGGTGATTGATGAATTGCTATTATTGGTTTGAATTGCATGTTTTATCATTGGTGCCGTCCTATTGTGCCCTCCATGTCGCGCAAGCGTGAGGGATTCCCGATGTAGGGTTTGCAATATTTTTATGATTTGCTTATGGTGGGTGGCGTGAGTGACAGAAGCGCAGACCCGAGTAAGTAGGTTGTTTGCGTATGGGATAAAGGGGACTTGATACTTTAATGATATGGTTGGGTTTTACCTTAATGATCTTTAGTAGTTGCGGATGCTTGCTAGAGTTCCAATCATAAGTGCATATGATCTAAGAAGAGAAAGTATGTTAGCTTATGCCTCTCCCTCAAATAGAATTGCAATAGTGATTACCGGTCTAGTAAAGTAGTCAATTGCTTAGGGGCAATTTCACAACTCCTACCACCACTTTTCCACACTCTCTATATTTACTTTATTGCTTCTTTATCTAAATAGCCCCTATTTTTATTTACGTGCTCTTTATATTCTTGCAAATCTATCCAACAACACCTACAAAGTACTTCTAGTTTCATACTTGTTCTAGGTAAAGCGAAAACTAAGCGTGCGTAGAGTCATATCAGTGGCAGATAGGACTTGAGAGAATATTTGTTCTACCTTTAGCTCCTCATTGGGTTCGACACTCTTACTTATCGAAAGAGGCTACAATTATCCCCTACACTTGTGGGTTATCAAGACCTTTTTTTGGCGCTGTTGCCGGGGAGTCATAGCGTGGGGTGAATATTCTCGTGTGTGCTTGTTTGCTTTATCACTAAGTAATTTTTATTTGCTGTTCTTAGTTGTTCTCTATCTTTAGTTATGGATATGGAACACGAAATACCAAAAAAATTAGGTGTACTTGCTACTCATGGAGATGGGGAACCTCCTAAAACCCTCGAAGCTCATTATGTTCAAGATATTATGTACTACTTTGATAATCCTGAGAAAACCCCATTCAATTATGTTATGGGAGACACGTTGGATCAACGTGAATACTTTAGGGATTATCGCTTGACACAAAAAGGGAAACTATTATGGGATCAAATTTATATGTTATATTGGTATGCTAGGCAGCTATGCTTGAGATATGATTATACTTGTTGCTCTAGGATGAAGGCTCCACACCTTCCCTTTTCATGCAAATTTAATGATGATAAAACCTTGGCTTCTTATGCTAATGGTATCTATGATTACTATGATGTGGAACAAATAGAAGAATTTGTTGCTTTTATGGGTGCCTATGAGATTGAATCTATGTTTAAAGCGTTTGACGATTTTAATGATTCAGTTTACAGACCAGAAATTTTTGCTATACTTAGATATTGCTATGAAAATTATGAATACAATTCCGGTATTGATGCATTTATTGAGAAAGTCTCTGCTGTCCAAGAAGAGACTAATATGTTGCAGGAAGCTATGGAAGAAGAAATTGATGAAACTGTGAGCTCATTGGATGAAAAAAAATGATGAAGAGAGCGAAGAACAAAAGGAGGAAGAGCGCATTAGCTACCCGTGCCCACCTTCTAATGAGAGTAACTCTTCAACTCATACATTGTTTAATTTCCCTTCATGCTTACGGAAGGATGATTGCTATGATGATTGTTATGATCCCACCGATTCTCTTGAAATATCCCTTTTTGATGATTCTTGCTATGCTTGTGGCCAAGATGCCAATATGAATTATGCTTATGGAGATGAACTTGCTATAGTTCCTTATGTTGAACATGAAATTGTTGCTATTGCACCCACGCATGATAGTCCTATTATCTTTTTGAATTCTCTCGACTACACTATATCGGAGAAGTTTGTGCTTATTAAGGATTATATTGATGGGTTGCATTTGAATACTACACATGATGATTTTGATAGATATAATATGCATGTGCTTGCTGCTCCTACTTGCAATTATTATGAGAGAGGAACTATATCTCCACCTCTCTATGTTTCCAATATGATAAAATTGCAAGAAACTGCTTATACTATGCATTGGCCTTTACTATCTGTGCATGAATTGTTCTTTTATGACATGCCGATGCATAGGAAGAGAGTTAGACTTCGTCATTGATTGATATATGTTACTTTGTGCTCACTACTAAATTACAAATCATTGTTAATTAAAATTGGCTTTGATATACCTTGGGATCTGGGTGGATTCATTACTTGAGCGCCATATGCCTAGCTTAATGGCTTTAAAGAAAGCGCTGCCAGGGTGACAACCCGGAAGTTTTAGAGAGTCAGTTATTTCTGTTGTGTGCTTTTATATAGTCTAAAAACAAAAAATAAAAATAAAGAGGGGAACTCAAAACTTTTCAAAAGGGAAAGTGAAAGTGAGAGAGACAAGCATTGTTGAAGTGGGAGAGCTCCTTGAACTTTGTTCATGCTCACGGAAACTTTGTGAATCTTAATTACAGAAACTTTTCATCAAAAATAATTATCCCCTTATACAATTCCATTGTATTATAAAAATAATGTGCTAAGGTTTGCCTTTAGGATGTTTACAATGCTTGTTGGTTTGTAGGGTGCAGGACAGAAACTTTGGCTATAGTGCGCGATTTTACATTTTTAACTGGAACGTCAAATGGTTCTGATTATTTTTGCACTGTCTTTAAGTACAAATTGTTTAATTTTCCTAATTTTGGTAGAATTTTTGGAGTACGAGAAGTATGGTGAATGTTCAGATTGCTACATATTGTTCTGTTTTTGACAGATTTTGTTTTTTGATGCATAGTTTGCTTGTTTTGATGAATCTATCAATTTATATCAGTGGATTAAGCCATGAAAAAGTTATGTTACAGTAGACACAATGCAAAAACAAAATATGAATTGGTTTGCTACAGTACTTAGAGTAGTGATTTGCTTGATTATACTAACGGATCTTACCGAGTTTTCTGTTGAAGTTTTGTGTGGATGAAGTGTTTGATCGAGGAGGTCTAGATATGAGGAAAAGGAAGAGAGGCAAGAGCTCAAGATTGGGGATGCCCGAGGCACCCCAAGTAAATATTCAAGGAGACTCAAGCGTCTAATTAAGCTTGGGGATGCCCCGGAAGGCATCCCCTCTTTCTTCAACAAGTATCGGTATGTTTTCGGATTCGTTTCATTCATGCGATATGTGCAAGTCATGGAGCGTCTTTTGCATTTAGTTTTCATTTTTCTTTTATGCACCATGCTGGTATGAGATAGTCCTTGGTTGATTTATAGAATGCTCATTGCACCTCACTTAAATCTTTTGAGTATGGCTTTATAGAATGCTTCATGTGCTTCACTTATATCATTTGAAGTTTGGATTGCCTGTTTCTCTTCACATAGAAAACCTCCATTTATAGAATGCTCTTTTGATTCACTTATCAATTTAAAGAGATGACAGGAATTGGTCATTCACATGGTTAGTCATAAAATCCTACATAAACTTGTAGATCGCTGAATATGATATGTTTGATTCCTTGCAATAGTTTTGCGCTATAAAGGTGGTGATATTAGAGTCTTGCTAGTGGGTGATTGTGGATTAGTAGAAATACTTGTGTTGAGGTTTGTGATTCCCGAAGCATGCACGTATGGTGAACCGCTTTGTGATGAAGTTGGAGCACAATTTTATTTATTGATTGTCTTCCTTATGAGTGGCGGTCGGGGACGAGCGATGGTATTTTCCTACGAATCTATCCCCCTAGGAGCATGCGCGTAGTACTTTGTTTTTAATGGCTTGTAGATTTTTGCAATAAGTATATGAGTTCTTTATGACTAATGTTGAGTCCATGGATTATACACACTCTCACCCTTCCACCATTGCTAGCCTCTCTTGTGCCGCACAACTTTCGCCGGTACCATACACCCACCATATACCTTCCTCAAAACAACCACCATACCTACCTATCATGGCATTTCCATAGCCATTCCGAGATATATTGCCATGCAACTTCCATCATCATCATATACATGACTTGATCATTCATTGTCATATTGCTTTGCATGATCGTAAGATAGCTAGCATGATGTTTTTATGGCTGTCCGTTTTTTGATATCATTGCTACGCTAGATCATTGCACATCCCGGTACATCGCTGGAGGCATTCATATAGAGTCATATATTTGTGCTAGATATCGAGTTGTAAGTAAATAAAAGTGTGATGATCATCATTATTAGAGCATTGCCCCAGTGAGGAAAGGATGATGGAGACTATGATTCCCCCACAAGTCGGGATGAGACTCCGGACTTTATGAAAAATAAAAGAGGCCAAAGAAGCCCAAATAAAAAAAGAGAGGCCAAAGAAGCCCACCAAAAAAAGAGAAAATAAAAAAATGAGAGAAAAAGAGAGAAGGGGCAATGCTACTATCCTTTTACCACACTTGTGCTTCAAAGTAGCACCATGTTCTTCATAGAGAGAGCCTCCAATGCTTTCACTTTCATATACTAGTGGGAATTTTCATTATAGAACTTGGCTTGTATATTCCGATGATGGGCTTCCTCAAATGCCCGAGGTCTTCATGAGCAAGCAAGTTGGATGCACACCCACTTAGTTTTCAGTTTGATCTTTCATACACTTATAGCTCTTGTGCATCCGTTGCATGGCAATCCCTACTCACACACATTGATATCTATTGATAGGCATTTCCATAGCCCGTTGATACGCCTAGTTGATGTGAGACTTTCTTCTCCTTTTTTGTCTTCTCCACAACCACCATTCTATTCCACATATAGTGCTATGTTCATGGCTCACGCTCATGTATTGCGTGAAAGTTGAAAAGGTTTGAGATTACTAAAGTATGAAACAATTGCTTGGCTTGTCATCGGGGTTGTGCATGATTAAATACTTTGTGTGATGAAGATAGAGCAACAGCCAGACCATATTATTTTGTAGGGATAACTTTCTTTGGCCATGTTGTTTTGAAAAGACATGATTGCTTTATTAGTACGCTCGAAGTATTATTGTTTTTATGTCAAATGATAGACTATTGCTATGAATCACTCGTGTCTTAATATTCATGCCATGATTAGATTTATGATCAATATTATGCTAGGTAGCATTCCACATCAAAAATTATCTTTTTAATCATTTACCTACTCGTGGACGAGCAGGAATTAAGCTTGGGGATGCTGATACGTCTCCGTCATATCTATAACTTTTGATTGTTCCATGCCAATATTATTCAACTTTCATATACTTTTGGCAACTATTTGTACTATTTTTTGGGACTAACATATTGATCCAGTGCCCAGTGCCAGTTCCTGTTTGTTGCATGTTTTATGTTTCATAGAAACCCAATATCAAACGGAGTCCAAACATGATAAAAACGGACGGAGAATTATTTTGGAATATTTGTGATTTTGGGGAGGAAGAATCAATGCGAGACGGTGCCCGAGGGGGCCACGAGGCAGGGGGCGTGCCCCAGGGGGCAGGCGCGCCCTGGACCCTCGTGGGCACCCCGTGAGGAGGTTGACGCTCTTATTTTGCCGCAAGAAAGCTAATTTTATGAGAAAAATCTGGGCGAAAGATTCACCCCAATCGGAGTTACGGATCTCCGGATATAAAAGAAACAGTGAAAGGGCAAAATCTGGGAATGCTGAAACAAAGAGAGATAGAGAGACAGATCCAATCTCGGAGGGGCTCTCGCCCCTCCCACGTTGTGGAAGCCAAGGACCAGAGGGGAAACCCTTCTCCCATCTAGGGAGAAGTTCAAGGAAGAAGAAGAAGAAGGGGGGCTCTCTCCCCCTTGCTTCTGGTGGCGCCGGAGCACTGTCGGGGGCCATCATCATCACCGCGATCTTCACCAACACCTCCATCATCTTCACCAACATCTCCATCACCTTCCCCCTTCTATATATAGTGGTCCACTCTCCCGCAACCCACTGTACCCTCTACTTGAACATGGTGCTTTATGCTTCATTTTATTATCCAATGATGTGTTGCCATCCTATGATGTCTGAGTAGATTTCTGTTGTCCTACCGGTGATTGATGAATTGCTATGATTGGTTTGAATTGCATGTTTTATTATTGGTGCTGTCCTATTGTGCCCTCCGTGTCGCGCAAGCGTGAGGGATTCCCACTGTAGGGTTTGCAATATGTTTATGATTTGCTTATGGTGGGTGGCGTGAGTGACAGAAGCACAGACCCGAGTAAGTAGGTTGTTTGCGTATGGGATAAAGGGGACTTGATACTTTAATGCTATGGTTGGGTTTTACCTTAATGATCTTTAGTAGTTGCAGATGCTTGCTAGAGTCCCAACCATAAGTGCATATGATCCAAGAAGAGAAAGTTTGTTAGCTTATGGCTCTCCCTCAAATAGAATTGCAATAGTGATTACCGGTCTAGTAAAGTAGTCAATTGCTTAGGGGCAATTTCACAACTCCTACCACCACTTTTCCACACTCGCTATATTTACTTTATTGCTTCTTTATCTAAACAGCCCCTACTTTTTATTTATGTGCTCTTTATATTCTTGCAAATCTATCCAACAACACCTACAAAGTACTTCTAGTTTCATACTTGTTCTAGGTAAAGCAAACACTAAGCGTGTGTAGAGTCGTATCAGTGGCAGATAGGACTTGATAGAATATTTGTTCTACCTATTGCTCCTCGTTGGGTTCGACACTCTTACTTATCGAAGATGCTACAAATATCCCCTACAATTGCGGGTTATCAACGATCTTCAAGGGTATGAAGATACACTCCCCCTCTCGTTGCTATGCATCACCGTGATCTTGCATGTGCGTAGGATTTTTTTTTAAATTACTATGTTCCCCAACATCGGCACCGTAGGACAAACGCATTTAATGCGCTGCCTACGTGTCCTCCAACTTTATCAGGGATGACAACAGAATTCTTATCACCCGTTGCCGCCTCACCTTGCTTCGACACGCGTCCAGGCTAACGAGGCATGCAACAGTAGGCTGGATGGCTAGCTGATGTGTTGGCGCGGTGGTAGAGCCTCCACGAAGATCTGCATGCCGCCATGTAGGCGTCTTCCTAGTTGGCAGGATGATCGTTGCGCTGGAACGGTGGTGAGGTGGCGAAACCTTTCGGGTGTGGGCCTGGCTATGGCCCCGCAATTGTCCCCAACAAGGGTCTTGCTGGGGGTCTCGCAGTCGTCCCCGGCAAGGGCCTTGATGGGGGTCTTTTGCCTTCTGGTCTCCATGTAGAGTGGCAGGCCACCACTCTTCACAAAGATCTGCATGCTACTATGCATGTGCCCCTGAGCCTTGGTCTTGACGTTGTTGATGATGTCAGAGCTCTCAGCCTGAAAGTGATGGACGTGCTGGTGCTTCACAGGTTGCCCCGGCAAGGAGCTTGCCAGAGCTACGCAAGCCGCCCCCGCAAGGGTGTTGCCGGGGGAGGTCCAGCTCGTCCTCAGCTCTCTGTTCACTGTCTTGAATGTTTGTCTTGGTAGTCTTGTATCTTGCTTTTTACTGTCCTGCCAAGCCTTGCCGCGGGTGTGGCTTCAACTACCCATGCACAAGTAAGGGGTACAGAAAGGCCCATACTTTTGTACACCGACAGGGGCCCCTGGGCCTGGGCCACACATAAGCATGAAGCGTTGTTGGGCAAGGCCTAAAACATTGCCCGGGCACGTATGGCAGAGATTGGAGGGACATCATCGCTAGGGACTTTAACTATATTGGATATCCCCATAAAAAAGATACAGGGATTGGAGACATATCTCAAATGATGTAGTTCAATGAGGTTATTATTTCCTTGGCTCTAGTGGAGATTCCTTTAAAGGGCAGAAGCTACACCCGGAGTGACATGCAACATGCCTCTTTACTTGAAAAAATTGATTGTTTTTTCCTTTGAGTGCTAGTCCACCTCATACCCCAACACTATGGTCATGCCTCTTTCTATAGCAGTGTCAAATCAGAAAGCACTTTTCTGATTTGAGCACTTTTGGTTTGAAGATCACGATTTCAAAGTAGTGGTTCAAATTATCCAGTCGCAACCCCTTTTGGAGCCTAACAATGCTAATCTTATAACATCCAAATTCAAGAGATTAAGAAAGGAGGGAAATTTGGAGCAAAAATATTTCTAACCTGGCTGGAATCATAAAAGTTGTTAATGGAGTTATTCTGAAGTGGGACATATTTGAGGAATTTAGGGAACTCTCTAGCACTGAAAGCAATGGGAGAGACGTCTTGAAAGAACAACTTCTTAAAATTCTTTAATTTCAAAGGATTTATTGGAAGCAGAGAGCTACTATCACATGGGTCAAATTTGGGGATGAGAATTCAAAAAAAATTCAAGCCAAGCCTCCATTAAATTTAGAAATAACTACATTCATGTCTAGCAAGATGATTTGGGTAATGAGCACACTAAGCATGCTCCTAAAGATGCTTGCTTTGGTTAGCCTTCAAGATCAGACTTGGACAATCTTCACAAACCTCCAATCTGTTGCAGTTACCAACTCTTATTCACAAGCTGGATAATTTGCATGCTTTAGAAGCACCTTTTTCTAAAGAAGAAATTGATAATGTGGTAAAGCAACTGACATCAGATAAAGCACTTGGGGTAGATGGATTTAATGGAGATTTTATTGAAGCCTATTGGGATATTATATCTTTTGACTTTTACAAGCTCATTGAAGATTTTTCATATTGGAAGTATTCCACTATAGAGTATCAATGCATCCTTTATTACCCTAATTCCCAAAAGAGTTAATCATGTACTGCAGGGCCGGGCCCACAAAATCGGAGGCCCTGTTCTAAACTCTAAATCGGGGCCTATTATTATATAATAGAAAAATGAATTGATAATAATGTATCAGTCATACTGTGTGACATAGCAATCGGATGGTTCAAGAATCTTATACATTCAACACTTTTTTTGAAATACATTCCAGGCTTTGTTGCATAGTCTTTTTTGAGATTTAGTTAGATCCTCTGTTCTTTAGTTTTCCCTTGCGCTTTTCCGTAACTAGGTTATTATTTTCAATGAAAAATGACATAGATCTTGGAACACTTAAACATCTAATGTACATACAAGAGACAAAAATAATAAAATTAACTACAATGTATTGGTAAAACTCAAAATTCAAAAGTCAAAACTAAAAAGATGAAAATAAAAGAATATTTGTTGAATTCACAGCAAGATTCACCGGTCCTTGGCCGAATTTCCATCATTTGCCGAAGCAAATCGCTCGAGTCCTTCCTAGAGTCGTTGGTGTTGCGGACGAAGAGACGCAGACGCAGCCTTGATCGAGCGGCTCCTCTGCTTGAGAGACGAACGACCGGACATAGCGATTGGAGGATCGAGTGGTGTGTACAGCCAAGGGGCCCAGTCCCTGCCGAATTAATTAATTGGAGCAACCAACTTCGTTTAAAACATTTAGAACAACCAACAATGCCATGTGTCGGTGTCAAAACCGGCGGATCTCGGGTAGGGGGTCCCGAACTGTGCGTCTAGGCGGATGGTAACAGGAGACAAGGGACACGATGTTTTACCCAGGTTCGGGCCCTCTTGATGGAGGTAAAACCCTACGTCCTGCTTGATTAATATTGATGATGTGTGTTACAAGAGTGGATCTACCACGAGATCAAGGAGGCTAAACCCTAGAAGCTAGCCTATGGTATGATTGTTGTTCGTTCTAAGGACTAAAGCCATCCGGTTTATATAGACACCGGAGAGGGCTAGGGTTACACAGAGTCGGTTACAATGGTAGGAGATCTACATATCCGTATCGCCAAGCTTGCCTTCCACGCCAAGGAAAGTCCCATCCGGACACGGGACAAAGTCTTCAATCTTCTATCTTCATAGTCTTGGACTCCGGTCGATGATGATAGTTCGGCTATCCGGACACCCCCTAGTCCGGAACTCCCTCAGTAGCCCCTGAACCAGGCTTCAATGACGACAAGTCCGGCGCGCGTGTTGTCTTCGGCATTGCAAGGCGGGTTCTTCCTCCAAATAATTTATAGAAGATTGTGAACACCAGGATAGTGTCCGGCTCTGCAAAATAAATTCCACATACCACCGTAGAGAGAATAATATTACACAAGTTCAATCTGCTAACGTATTTTGTGGCATGACGTCACACCATTACCAAGCCTTTACTCGAATTGTTCTTATTGTTCCACCTCCGCGCGTTTAGCGAGGCGGTTTCCTTGGCATGTCTTGTCGAAGCAGAGATCGTGTTCCCCTTATTCCGGGATTCCCATCAATACGGACGTGGGTAACCCAACCGCGCCCGTTGCCACGCCCCCTCCATCGAAGGCGGGTTCCAAATGTTCACGGGGATGGCTCTTGGTATTCTCCCTGTTTATAACGAGACCAAGGCCCGTTCCTTTCCTTCAATCCTCTATCGAATCTGCCCCTCGCCCCGAGTTCCAACACCTATGGCTCCATATTTGGGTACCTTTGATCTTCGACAATGTCCAACCCCGATCTACGAGGCCGGTGGATGCCCTCCTCCGTCACGGAAGAGGACGTGCTAAAGCTAAGAGACGCCAGGTACTTAACCTACGAGATTTCGCATAGGCTGCCTGCCCGAGGGCAAGTTATTCCCACTCCCGAGCTTCGTGAGAGCGTCGTGTTCATGTCTCACCTCCGTTGGGGTTTAGGCTTCCCGACGGATCCCTTCGTGAGGGGGCTCATGTTTTACTATGGGCTGGAATTCCATGACTTGGCTCCGGAGTCTATCCTCCACATCTCATCATTCATTGTCGTCTGCGAAGCCTTCCTCCGCACTACCCCTCACTTCGGCTTGTGGCTCAAAACCTTCGACGTGGAGCCGAAGATGATTGAGGGGCGTCAGGCAGAGTGCGGTGGGGCGGTTATAAGTAAGAGGGCCGACGCTCCATGGCTCGAGGGCTCTTTTCAGGAGGAGCTCGGCTTGTGGCAACAGGAGTGGTTCTATATCACCGCTCCCAGGGGCAGCAGGCAGAGGCTGCCGCCCGTCTTCCGCTCGGGCCCTCCACAGCGGCTGACGTCATGGGTCAACAAGGGGCGTGACTGAGGGCTGTCCAAGGATGTTCCCCTGTTGCAGGACCGGATTCAAGGCCTCCAAGAAAGAGAGATCAATCTGGCCGTAGTGGTACAGGTTATGTTGATCCGGCGCCTACTGCCCTGCAAACATCGCCCCCTCCGCCTGTGGGAATTTAATCCGGAGGGGCCACGAGCTCTTCAACATTTCATGGGTTTGACACCCGCGGAGATGTACGAACTGTTCTTCGGATCGCAAGAGATGCGTCCGGAATTGACCGAGGATGCTGGCCTAAGCTGCAATCGCCCGGATACTCAAGTAAGTAGCCCTGTGTCCGGACACATCGTCCATTTATCTACTGTGGGTTTGCCTTTTAACCAGCTATCCCTTGGACAGGAGTGGATAGCACAAGCAAAACTGATATGGTGTCCGGCCCCCCTCCCTGAGACCACGCAGGATCCCGTGTTAATCAAAATGTTAGAGGTTGCACCTTTGGAGGAGGGCGAAGAAGGGCACAGGGGACCTACCACCTCCACCATGGAGGCTTTTAGTAAGGGAGGAATCGAGAATCCCTCCTTCCAGGGGGAGAAGAGGACCGCTTCCGAAGACCCGGAGGCCAAGGCCTCAAAGCGGGGAAAGAAATCTGTACCGGAAGGTCCCAGGCCGGGAAGAGCCCCGGCCGAACTGTCTCCTCGGAGGAATCAGCCCTCTAGCGAGCCGTAAGTAAAAGGGGGAATTTTGTAATAGTGGACATCCCTGTTTAATTTCTAAGGGTAACCGAAGTTTTCACCTTGTAGTTCGGACCTCAGCCCATCTCAGCACAGCTCATCTTCGGGAGACCTTCGTCCGGAGATGATGGAGAGCGAAACGCCTCCATCTGCCGCCCCATCGCGCGGGGCGGACGACCCTGAGGTGTCGTCGCGGAGGGTCTCCCCGAGTCCGGCAGGGCCAGAGAGTTCGGCACCCATTGGAGTACGGCCGGTGGAGCTGCAGGATTTGCTTAAGAGGGCGTCCATCTCAGAAGATCACCGCACATTAATGGGTATGGTGATTGAAAGGATCTCGTCCGCCAAAAGCGGGTTGGGTGAGGCCGTCGGAAGTTTGCTGATGGGATTTGAGGTACGCAAAAAATGACATACCTTTTGACAGTTTTGCACATGGAGTGCGCCCTGTATAGATAGTAGCCCCTGAGACTTGGTATGCTGTCGAAAGCGGCAGCGTGCCGAGGATCATAATCTCAGTTATAGACTGTCTCCTTTCCTATGCAGGTGGCGGAACATTCGGTGGCTAGCCGGACTGAAGGATTTGCCGAGCTGAAGAGGCAACTCGATGTTGCGGATGCGGACATCTCGCTGGTCAATAAACGACTCGATGAGTCACAAGGTATGTGGTTGCTCTACGGTCGCCTGGTAAGGGAGTTGACGCCCATTCCTTACGATTTGTATGCCTGATGCAGATAGTGCTGCTGCTGTGGAAGGCCTTCGAGAAGAACTTGCTCGGGCCAAGGAGCAAGCCATAAAGAGCGAGGCGGCTACCTCGAAGGCAGCGGGAGAGCTAGAAGCCGAGAAGGCTGCTCACTGCCGAAGCAGGGAGGAGATGGCCAGAATGGCCACGAAATTAAAAGTTGCTACTGACCGCCTGGAGGTTCTTGAAGGAGAACGCCGAGCGGAGCAAGAGGACCTGAAGAAGGCCGACGCCGAAGCCAAGGATGCCCGTAGTGCGATGCGGGATATGAAGGAGGAACTGCGTCAGGTCGGAGACATTGTGGCTGGAAAGCCCTTTATGCTGCGTAGGAAGTTCACGGATCCGAAGTATGCTTAGCTGGGCCGATTGTACGGTGCGGAGGATCCTTATCTGGACTTGGCGGCGAGTGCGGCGGACGCAGTCGTGCACTTTCGAAGCCAGGAGGATCATGAAATGGAAGAGCTTTTCTGGTCTCAATTCCATAGTCCGGAGCATCCACTTCCGTTGAGTGATCAGCTGGTTGAGCGGGCTGAGCTGAATAGATTGTCCGGACTAGCCATGACGGATGTGGTCGCTCATCTGTGTCCAAAAAGGCCCAAGCTGAAGAGTTATTTTGGCTTGTTGCAGCAATTCCTTGGGGCGGTGCCGCATATTGGGGCGATGAAGCGGTCGGCATGCATAGAAGGTGCACGGATGGCTCTTGCCCATGGTAAGACATACTGGGCGGAGATGGATGCCACCGCTGTTGCATCCCGGGGTTCGGACAAAAGCCGATTCCCCACCGAGCACTATTTTGAGGAAGTCCTGCCGGGCGCTCGTATAATAGAGTCGCAGTGCTCGAAAGATGTTATGTTTGAATGACATGTATGATTTCTGAGATTATATTTATAATGCAATGACTTTTTATACTTGTGTGTTCAAGTATTGAACTATCTCTTGTGCGGCCGTATATGTATGTATAATCTGAAAGATGGCAGTCTTTGGCTTCAGCCCCCCCACACATGGTGCGGGGGTGTTTGCAAAAAGAAAATCGCTTTTTCACACTTAATCCAACGTCTTGGTCCTTTTAAGGAGGTGATAGCATAGCAAACTAGGCAACCGGACTATAACGCTTTATCACTTTCACTTAGCCATAGGAGCTCGAATGTGGGGCTACTATATAGCCCCTGGTGGCACCCTCTTCCCGAACTTGGGGCGCGTATGTGCCTGACCGGGAAGCGGTCCTTCGTCAAAGCGGAGGAATTCTAAACATTCCAATGGTCGATCGAGTGGTTGACCAGTCTCTCGCTATATCATGACAGTCAGTTTTCGGCTTTCTCTACTGAGGTGCTCGCCCAGTCGAACCGGGGAACAATCGCAGTAGTTCTCCTGGTGCCGCGTTAGCCGATGATGCGGAACGTAAGGCAGCAAAACACAGGAGCCGGGCAAACCCAACATTTGACCAAAGACATGATTCGGAGCTGATGCATATAAGGCCTAACTCGAGACGCCGAACACTCCCTGAGGTGTTCGGTCTTTATGATACCGGGCAGAACAATGCCCTAAGCCCCTTGTGTCAAGGTACAGGCGGGAACTTCTGACGCGGCCGATGCCAAAACGCCAGCCTCCTCCTCGGGTATGGTGGGGAACCGGGGGATGTGTGTCAACAAGAGACAGTAAGAAAGGTTTACGCAGGGTCTTAATCTGAAAAGAATCCTTGCAACGGGTCCCTGCTGCACGTGTGCGCCTGTGTCTCCGTTGTGCTGTATCCTAGACGGGTGTAGCACGTGCTTCATCTAAAAAAGAGAAGGACTTAGTTTCCAAGAAATATCGTGCAGAAGTTGTATTAAAATAGAATAAAATGAGGAAAGTTGAGCTTTATTGGCTCTCATCATTTATACACGCGGCCCCTTATGAAGGGGGTATGCGGCTGGGAAGCCCCTTGTTTAGTTACGCCGGACTCACCTAACCATGTCCGAGGTCCGAATGACCTATTTTTAGGGGCTTTGACCTGCAAGGTCTGATTAGTGTGTGGCTGTTGAAGCAGTCTCACGTTCTCCGTGGTCAAGGAACATGCGGAGTTACTTTTTAATGAAATCATGCCACATTGACCGGGCATTCTTAAGCGTAAAAAACGCGTAATGTGGTATTGCATTAGGGCTGGCGATAGCTGCGCGCCCTGATAGTGCTTAAGGGCTACTGTTTGAATGGGGCGATGTAGAGTGAGCTTTTCGCGACGGAGGTTGTCGGATGAGCCGAACACAACCTCTGGTGGTACCGAGCCTGTATAATTGGCTTAAAGGCCTGGCGTCACTCCTTTGAAGGAAGTGCTGCTACGGCGAATTTTGGTAGGGTCTATCCCCATTCTGCGGGCGGTGTCCTGGTATAGCAGGTGCCGCACTGTCTTTTCGTGTTATCACATGAAGTGAGTTCACTGTTTTGACTTCTAGTGGGAAAGTCTTCTGTTTTCCGGATTGCTGCTTTTGGGTTTCGTCACTTTCGCTTGGTGTGTCGAGCCCTTTGTGTTCGGCATTAAGTCGGCCGGACTGTTTGAAGACCCAACAATCTCTGTGGGTATGGTTTGCAGGCTTCCCGGAGGTGCCATGTATTTTACATAATCTATCCAGAATCTTGTTTAGGTTGGATAGCTCGTCACTGTTGTCCTTGAGGGGCAGTGTTTTGTTGTTTGGCCGAGAGCTTTTGAATCCGGCGTTGACCGCCGTACTATTCGGGCCATTTTCCTTATTCTGGCGCTGATATTTTCTGCGTCGTGATTTCCCATTTCCATCCCTAACTTCAGATGTACTCGGGTCGCTGGTGCTGCATCTAGCCAACCAGCTGTCTTCCCCCGCGCAAAAGCGGGTCATGAGGCTTGTTAGTGCGGCCATTGTTCTTGGTTTTTCCCGGCCAAGGTGTCTGGCAAGCCATTCGTCTCGGACGTTGTGTTTAAAGGCTGCTAAGGCTTCAGCGTCCGGAGAGTCTACTATTTGGTTCTTTTTAGTGAGGAACCTGTTCCAGAATTTGCGTGCTAACTCTCCGGGCTGTTGAGTTATGTGACTTAAATCGTCTGCATCCGGAGGGCGGACATAGGTCCCCTGAAAGTTTGCTCGAAACACATCCTCAAGCTCTTCCCAACTTCCAATGGTATTTTCTGGGAGGCTTTTAAGCCAATTCCGAGCTGGCCCTTTGAGCTTGAGGGGTAGGTATTTTATGGCATGGAGATCGTCTCCTCTGGCCATATGTATGTGTAGGATGTAATCCTCAATCCAGACTCCGGGGTCTGTTGTTCCGTCATATGCTTCTATGTTTAAGGGTTTGAATCCCGCTGGAAATCCATGATCCAGTACCTCATCGGTGAAACATAGTGGGTGTGCGGCGCCCCTGTATTTGGGTGTGCCGTTGTCTTTGAATGCTCGGCGGGTTATGTTGCTTCCTGGAGTCTTCTGTTTTGGCCCATAAATAGATCTGACTGGGTCGTCCCTTTTCCGAGGATCTTTATGATGATCGTGTGCCGGCTTGTGTGCGGCGCCCCTTGTTGCTCTTGGCCTGTCATCTGATCGTCTATCCGGCTAGGCGGCTTCTTTCTTTTTTGACTGCGGGGGCTCTAAGGCCTCCTCGTCAAATTTGGGTAACAACTTGTGCTTCGGGTAGCTCTTTGTCTGGTGACTAGCGCCATGTTTATCTGCGTTGTTGAGTACTTTGCTCCATCTCATTCTGAGTGCGTCCTCCGCTGTTTTGAGCTTCCGCTTTTGCTTCTTCAAACTTCTTGCAGTGGCGACGAGCCTTTTATGAAGATTCATATGCTCTGGTGATGTGAGATCATCTTCGCCGGGGATGGGTTGCTTGTCCAGTTCATGTCCGGCTGGCTGCTTGTTGACATGTGCGTCGTCCACTGCTTCGCCCTGCTCTAGGGCCGGGTCCGTATGGGTGCCGTTTTTGTCGATGCCGGTCTTCGGGCGGTGCTTGCGTCGCTGCTTTGGTTGTTTGTTGGGGGAGTTGTCCTTCGCCACGTCCCGTTTTCCTCATTATCGCTTCCTTTTGGTGTATCCATCATGTATACGTCATGAGTTGGGGTGGCTTTCCCGTGCCCTTTAGGCGCTGGTTCTTGGTCGTCTCCAGCATCGTCGTCCATACCGTCGATGTCTTCGGAGTCATAGTTTAGCATGTCGGTTAGATCGTCGACAGCGGCTACCAAGTGGGTGGTGGGTGGGCTTTGAATTTCTTCGTCGTCCGCATCCCAACCGTCCTGACCGCAGTCCGGCCAGGGCTCTCCTGATAACGAGAGATACCTTAGCGAACTCAAGATGTCGCCAAAAGGTGAGAGTTGAAAGATGTCCGCTGCGGTGAACTCCATGATCGGCGCCCGATCGGATTCGATCGGAGGGGGCGCGGGAGATTCGGAGTCCGGCAAGGAGTCCGGCCCTTGGAGTCACGAGCTTTATGAGGGACAAGGTCAGTGTTCGGCTCTATTACCGTAGAGGTTGCAGCCCCCGAGGCGGTGTCTAGCCATCCGTCCTTGATCTGCGCAGCCGGCTCCGAATTGAAGATCGGAGCGAGTTCAAGTGCGGCCTCCAGGGTACTGTCCGGCTATAGGGCTAAATCATGCTCGCCGTGACAGTGCGGCACGCTCGGCTGTGGCTCGAATCCATCGAGGATCAAGTCCCCGCGGATGTCAGCCGTGAAGTTCAAACTTCCAAACCTGACTTGACGGCCAGGGGCGTAGCTTTCGATCTGCTCCAGATGGCCAAGCGAATTGGCCCGCAGTGCGAAGCCGCCGAATAGGAAGATCTGTCCGGGGAGAAAGGTCTCACCCTGGACTGCGTCGTTGATGATGGTCAAAGAAGCCATCGAGCCTATCAGTGACGACACAGAGGAACTCTCAATGAAAGCACCAATGTCGGTGTCAAAACCGGAGGATCTCGGGTAGGGGGTCCCGAACTATGCGTCTAGGCGGATGGTAACAGGAGACAAGGGACACGATGTTTTACGCAGGTTCGGGCCCTCTTGATGGAGGTAAAACCCTACGTCCTGCTTGATTAATATTGATGATGTGTGTTACAAGAGTGGATCTACCACGAGATCAAGGAGGCTAAACCCTAGAAGCTAGCCTATGGTATGATTGTTGTTCGTCCTAAGGACTAAAGCCATCCGGTTTATATAGACACCGGAGAGGGCTAGGGTTACACAGAGTCGGTTACAATGGTAGGAGATCTACATATCCGTATCGCCAAGCTTGCCTTCCATGCCAAGGAAAGTCCCATCCGGACACGGGACGAAGTCTTCAATCTTCTATCTTCATAGTCTTGGAGTCCGGTCGATGATGATAGTTCGGCTATCCGGACATCCCCTAGTCCGGAACTCCCTCACCATGCAACAGGGCCAGCTTCTGCGTTGTTTTAAAAATCAGGGGGCCCTAGCAAGTGGAGGCCCTGTGCGAGTGCACAAGTTGCACTCCTGTCGGCCCGGGCCTGTGTTACTGCAAGTGATTTTAGGCCTATCCAAATTGCTCAATCAAAATCATCACAACAAATATTGGACAATAGACTCCAGCCTCTTATTCTAAAGATGATGCATGTTAATCAACATGGATTCATTAAAAACAATCCAAGATTGTCTGGCTTGAGCCTTTGAATATCTGCACCAATGCCATCAGCCGGAAAAGCCTATGGTACCGCCTTAAAGTGGACTTTGAAAAGGCTTTTGATGCATATAAGACCATCATTGATCCAATGGATCCACATGATTTCTCCTCTGAAACATCCTCTATACTTTTCAATGGGGTTCCTGGCAAAAAAATTCACCGCAAAAGGGAAGTGATACAGGGTGATCCTCTTTCACCTTTGTTATTTGTTATTGCATCAGATTTACTCCAATCAGTCCTAAATGAAGCCATGCAACAACAACTCATCCAGTCTCCACTGATCAACCATTTGTGCCCACAAGTCCCAGTAATCCAATATGCTGATGACACCATATTAATCTTCCCTATTGAGCACTCCCAACTGAGACAAGTAAAAAACCTGATACTGCACTATGCAGATTACACTAGACTCAAAGTCAACTATAGTAAATCCGTACTCGTCCCAGTTAATGTCACTGAATAATGTGTTGCCCTCTTTGCTGGAAATTCTGGATGTAAACAAGGCAACGTTCCATTTACTTATTTGGGCCTCCCCATGAGCACCTCCACACTCCAGATTGAGAACTTCCATCCTATAATGCAAAGAATTGAAAGAAGGCTCTTTGGATGTTCCACCCTTCTATCATATGATGAAAAATTTATGTTGATAAAATCAGTGGTCTCCTCTATGGCTATTTTTTCATGCACACCTTGGCCCTACCACCTGGAGTTATTGGACAAGTCAACAAATATCTAAGAAACTTCTTTAGGAGAAAATATGGTATGACATATGCACTTCTCTCATTGCTTGGAACAAAGTGTGCAAGCCTAAACTACATGGGGGGATAGGGATTCTAGATGTTTCAGTAGACAATAAAGCTTTGCTGATGAAGAATCTATAAAAATTCCTAAACAAAGAGGAAGTGGCTTGGATTCAGTTGATCTGGGAAAAATATTATCAAACAATTGTCCGTATGGATAAAATTGAGGGATCGTTTTGGTGGAGAGATCATTTGGTCCTATTTTTCCAATTCAAAGAAGCTACTACCTGCTCTGCCATATCAGGAAGTGATATGTCTCCAACGTATCTATAATTTTTCATTATTCCATGCTGTTATATTATCAATCTTAGATGTTTTATATACATTTACAATCAACTTTATATCATTTTTTTGGAACTAACCTATTAACTTAGTGCCAAGTGCGAGATGCTGTTTTTTCCTTGTTTTTTGCTTTGCGGAATATCAATACCAAACGAAGTCTAAAGGCCATGAAACTTTTTGGAGATTTTTTTTTCTGGTGATAAGGGACCCTGAAAGCTTCGGGAGGGAACCAGAAGATGAAAGGGGGGCCCACTAGGCACCATGGCGTGCCAGAGGCCCCAGACGCACCCTGGTGGGTAGTGGGGCCCATGAGCATCATTTTGACCTACCTCTGCCTCTATAAATCCTCTAAACTCCCAAAAACCCTAGTGGAGTCGATGAATACTCTTTCCGCCGCCACAAGTTCCAGAACAACGAGATCCAATCTAGAGGCCTTTTTCGGCACTCTGCCGGAGGGGGCAGCAATCATGGAGGGGTTCTTCATCATCCTTGCTGCCCCTCCGATGATGCGTGAGTAGTTTATTACAAACCTACGGGCCTGTAGTTAGTAGCCATATGGCTTCTTCTCTCTTTCTGATCTTCAATACAATGTTCTCCTCGATGTTCTTTGTGGTGTGTTTGTTGGGATCTGATGAATTGTGAGTTTATGATCTGATCTATCCGTGAATATTATTTGGGTTTTCTCTGAACTCTTTTATGCATTATTTGTATTGCATCGTATTTCTTCTTAGATTTATTGATTTAGTTTGGCTGACTAGATTAATATTTCTTACCATGGGAAGATGTGCTTTTTGATGGGTTCGATCTTGCGGTGCTCAATCTCAGTGACAGAAAGAGACATGACACGCATGTATCATTTCTGTTAAGGGTAAGAAGATGGGGTTTATTCATACGTGAGTTTATCTTGTCTACATCATGTCATCTTTCTTAAGGCATTACTCCATTCTTTCATGAACTTAATACACTAGATGCATGCTGGATAGCCGTCGATGTGTGGAGTAATAGTAGTAGATGCAGGCACGAGTCTGTCTACTAATCTTGGACATGATGCCTATATACAAGATCATTACCTTGGATATTGTCATAATTATTTGCTTTTATATCAATTGCCCAACAGTAATTTGTTTACCCACCGTATGCTATTTTCTCGAGAGAAGCCTCTAGCGAAATCTACGACCCCCGAGTCTATTCTCTATCATATATTAAAACCAAAAATACCTCGCTGCATTTTTCTTTTGTTTATTTTATTTTGTATTTTTGTTAGATCTATTTATCATTACCCATACAATTTAATCTTTCTCAACACCGTCAAGCGATTGACAACCCCACTATGCGTTGGGTTGCAAGTATTTGTTGTTTGTGTGCAGGTGTTGTTTACATAGTGTTGATTGGTTCTCGTACTAGATTGATAACCTTGGTTTCATAACTGAGGGAAATACTTATCTCTACTATACTGCATCATCCCCTCCTCTTCGAGGAAATCCCGACGCAACTCACAACTAGTAGGAAGCTCCATCTTGATCTGGAAATATAAATGGGCTAGAGAAACTTTCCAACATAAATACCTAGAACTCCACTCTTTTGCTATTGATGACACACAAACCATCAGGAACTTTTGTGATCTAGATGACTTGTTTGATAACTTCCACATGCCACTTTTAGCCCAAGCTTTTGATCAATTTATTGAGCTTCAGACTATCCTACATGTACTAGATGATTCTAAAAAGGACAAGTGGATCTACAATGTCCATAACTCGGCTTACTCTTCCATGAAGATGTACAAGCACCTGATGGGAGAAATGGATGGTAACCCTATCTTCAAATGGATCTGGAATAGCTCCAATAGATTAAAGCATAACATTTTCTTCGGGTAGTTGCTCATTGCAGAATCAATACCAGATCTTTACCGAAAAGAGAAGGGATGCAACTAGAAAACCCATACTGCCCTAATTGTTCTCAGAATGCACAGGAAGCCCCACTTCATCTGCTTTGGGATTGCAAGTTTTCTCAAAAATGCTGGCACTACTTAATTCCAAACAAAAACAGAGGCATATCTATTTATGAAGAAGCTATGTTAGCAGAGATCCACTTGCAAAAAGCTTCAGTGCAGAAATTATGATCCTAGGATGCTGGAATATCTGGACTCAGTGCAATGGACTAATCTTATGAGGAAAAAACCTTCCACCCATGCCTGGAGATTCTACTTTAAGAAAGACCTCAAGTTTCTCCAATTCAAGATCAACGATAAATTTACAAAGGCCTTCCTGCGGTGGTTAGCAAATAATTTATAAGTTATACGAATTTTTCCCTAGAGAAGGAATTGGTTGACCCCTTTGGGTAGCTCTTGCTTTCTTTTGTACCTTTACTCCTCCCCCTTGTATCATACTAGTTTTATTAGTGAAAACAATATAGTAGAACTATTGTTCTATGTTTCTTGGGTCAAAAATATGCCTCTCATATGATATCATGGCGATTTCAATGTTCTGAAATCATCGCTTGAAGCTTCATCTTTGCTTCTAGTGCGCCTGTTGTCTTCTGCATTCCTTGATCATACTTCAGTAGAAATATTTTTGCTTGCCCATTCTAGGTCCTTCATTCATAAGTAATGCAAATATATCTAACTTAGGAAACAACATATTCTCTCAATACATGGAAGATTTCCTTGAAATGAAACTACCTATATTTGAGTTGGCGCGTGCGAGCTCTAGTCATTGGTCCTTGTATCTCTGCAACTTGAGACAATGTGGTATTTATGGGTGTAGATGTTGTAGAGATGCCCTCATCATTTGCTGATTTTACATTATGATATGATGTTTCCTATGGGACGCCCTTGACCATTTCAATCATATCCTCACCATTTTACTGTTGGGGAACGTTGCATAAAATAAAAAATTTCCTACATTCACCAAGATCAATCTATGAGTTCATCTAGCAACAAGAGAGGGGAGTGCATCTACATACCCTTGTAAATCGCGAGCGGAAGCATTCAAGAGAACGGGGTTGAGGGAGTCGTACTCGCCGTGATCCAAATCACCGGAGATCCTAGCGCTGAACGGACGGCACCTCTGCGTTCAACACACGTACAGTCAGCATGATGTCTCCTCCTTCTTGATCCAGCAAGGGGGAAGGAGAGGTTGATGAAGATCCAGCAGCACGACGGCATGGTGGTGGATGCAGCAGAGTTCCGGCAGGGCTTCGCCAAGCGACTACGGGAGGAGGAGGTGTAGCAAGGGGAGAGGGAGGCGCCAAGACTTCAGGTTGCGGCTGCCCTCCCTCCCCCTCCTTTATATAGGCCCCCATTGGGGGCCGGCCCTGGAGATGAGATCTCCCAGGGAGGGCGGCGGCCAGGGGGTGGAGTGCCCCCCAAGTCAAGTGGAGGCGCCCCCCCCACCCTAGGGTTTCCAACCCTAGGCGCAGGGTGGCCCAAGGGGGGCGCACCAGCCCACCAGGGGCTGGTCCCCTCCCCACTTCAGCCCACGGGGCCCTCCGGGATAGGTGGCCCCACCCGGTGGACCCCCGGGACCCTTCCGGTGGTCCCGGTACAATACTGGTGACCCCCGAAACTCTCCCGATGGCCGAAACTGCACTTCCTATATATAATTCTTTACCTCCGGACCATTCCGGAACTCCTCGTGATGTCTGAGATCTCATCCGGGACTCCGAACAACTTTCGGTTTGCTGCATACTCATATCTCTACAACCCTAGCGTCACCTAACCTTAAGTGTGTAGACCCTACGGGTTCGGGAGACACGTAGACATGACCAAGAAGGCTCTCCAGTCAATAACCAACATCAGGATCTGGATACCCATGTTGGCTCCCACATGCTCCTCGATGATCTCATCGGATGAATCATGATGTCGAGGATTCAAGCAACCACGTATACAATTCCCTTTGTCAATCGGTATGTTACTTTCCCGAGACTCGATCGTCGGTATCCCAATACCTCGTTCAGTCTCGTTACCGGCAAGTCAGTTTACTCATACCGTAATGCATGATCCCGTGACCAGACACTTGGTCACTTTGAGCTCATTATGATGATGCATTACCGAGTGGGCCCAGAGATACCTCTCCGTCATACGAGTGACAAATCCCAGTCTCGATCCGTGTCAACCCAACAGACACTTTCGGAGATACCTGTAGTGCGCCTTTATAGTAATCCAGTTACGTTGTGACGTTTGGTACACCCAAAGCACTCCTACGGTATCCGGGAGTTACACGATCTCATGGTCTAAGGAAAAGATACTTGACATTGGAAAAGCTCTAGCAAACGAACTACACGATCTTGTGCTATGCTTAGGATTGGGTCTTGTCCATCACATCATTCTCCCAATGATGTGATCCCGTTATCAACTACATCCAATGTCCATAGTCAGGAAACCATGACTATCTGTTGATCAACGAGCTAGTCAGCTAGAGGCTCACTAGGGACATATTGTGGTCTATGTATTCACACGTGTATTACGATTTCCGGATAATACAATTATAGCATGAATAAAGACAATTATCATGAACAAGGAAATATAATAATAATCCTTTTATTATTGCCTCTAGGGCATATTTCCAACAGTCTCCCACTTGCACTAGAGTCAATAATCTAGTTACCTTGTGATGAATCGAACACCCATAGAGTTCTGGTGTTGATCATGTTTTGCTCGCGGAAGAGGTTGAGTCAACGGATCTGCGACATTCAGATCCGTATGTACTTTGCAAATATCTATGTCTCCATCTTGAACATTTTCACGGATGGAGTTGAAACGACGCTTGATGTGCCTGGTCTTCTTGTTAAACCTGGGCTCCTTGGCAAGGGCAATAGTTGCAGTGTTGTCACAGAAGATAGTGATTGGCCCCAACGCATTGGGTATGACTCCTAGGTCGGTGATGAACTCCTTCATCCATATTGCATCATGCGCTGCCTCCGAGGTTGCCATGTACTCCGCTTCACATGTAGATCCCGCCACGACGCTCTGCTTGCAACTGCACCAGCTTACCGCTCCATGATTCAACATATATACGTATCCGGTTTGTGACTTAGAGTCATCCAGATCTGTGTCGAAGCTAGCGTCGACGTAACCCTTTACGACGAGCTCTTCGTCACCTCCATAAACGAGAAACATGTCCTTTGTCCTTTTCAGGCACTTCAGGATATTCTTAACCGCTGTCTAGTGTTCCTTGCCAGGATTACTTTGGTACCTTCCTACCAAACTTACGGCAAGGTTTACATCAGGTCTGGTACACAGCATGGCATACATAATAGATCCTATGGCTGAAGCATAGGGGATGACACTCATCTCTTCTTTATCTTTTGCCGTGGTCGGGCATTGAGCCGAGCTCAATCTCACACCTTGCAATACAGGCAAGAACCCTTTCTTGGACTGATCCATTTTGAACTTCTTCAATATCTTATCAAGGTATGTGCTTTGTGAAAGACCTATGAGGTGTCTCGATCTATCCCTATAGATCTTGATGCCTAATATGTAAGCAGCTTCTCCAAGGTCCTTCATTGAAAAACATTTATTCAAGTAGGCCTTAATGCTGTCCAAAAGTTCTATATCATTTCCCATCAAAAGTATGTCATCTACATATAATATGAGAAATGCTACAGAGCTCCCACTCACTTTCTTGTAAACGCAGGCTTCTCCATAAGTCTGCATAAACCCAAACGCTTTGATCATCTCATCAAAGCGAATGTTCCAACTCCGAGATGCTTGCACCAGCCCATAAATGGATCGCTGGAGCTTGCATACTTTGTTAGCATTCTTAGGATCAACAAAACCTTCCGGCTGCATCATATACAATTCTTCCTTAAGATAGCCATTAAGGAATGCCATTTTGACGTCCATCTGCCATATCTCATAATCATAGTATGCGGCAATTGCTAACATGATTCGGACGGACTTCATCTTTGCTACGGGAGAGAAAGTCTCATCGTAGTCAACCCCTTGAACTTGCCGATAACCTTTAGCGACAAGTCGAGCTTTATAGATGGTAATATTACCATCCGCGTCCGTCTTCTTCTTAAAGATCCATTTGTTTTCTATCGCTCGCCGATCATCGAGCAAGTCTGTCAAAGTCCATACTTTGTTTTCATACATGGATTCTATCTCGGATTGCATGGCCTCAAGCCATTTGTTGGAATCTGGGCCTGCCATTGCTTCTTCATAGTTCGAAGGTTCACCGTTGTCTAGCAACATGATTTCCAGGACAGGGTTGCCATACCCCTCTGGTGTGGAACGTGTCCTTGTGGACCTACGAAGTTCAGTAGCAACCTGATCTGAAGTACCTTGATCATCATCATTAATTTCCTCTCCAGTTGGTGTAGGCACCACGGGAACATTTTCCTAAGCTGCACTACTTCCGGTTCAAGAGGTAGTACTTCATCGAGTTCTACTTTCCTCCCACTTACTTCTTTCGAGAGAAACTCTTTTCCAGAAAGGATCCGTTCTTGGCAACAAAGATCTTGCCCTCGGATCTTAAGTAGAAGGTATACCCAATGGTTTCCTTAGGGTATCCTATGAAGACGCATTTTTCCGACTTGGGTTCGAGCTTTTCAGGTTGAAGTTTCTTGACATAAGCATCGCATCCCCAAATTTTTAGAAACGACAGCTTAGATTTCTTCCCAAACCATAATTCATACGGTGTCGTCTCAACGGATTTAGACGGAGCCCTATTTAAAGTGAATGTAGCCGTCTCTAGAGCGTATCCCCAAAATGATAGCGGTAAATCGGTAAGAGACATCATAGACCGCACCATATCCAATAGAGTGCTATTACGACGTTCGGACACACCGTTACGCTGAGGTGTTCCAGGCGGCGTGAGTTGTGAAACGATTCCACATTTCCTTAAGTGTGTACCAAATTCGTGACTTAAGTATTCTCCTCCATGATCTGATCGTAGGAACTTTATTTTTCGGTCACGTTGATTCTCTACCTCATTCTGAAATTCCTTGAACTTTTCGAAGGTCTCAGACTTGTGTTTCATCAAGTAGACATACCCATATCTACTCAAGTCATCAGTGAGAGTGAGAACATAACAATATCATGCGCGAGCCTCAACGCTCATTGGACCGCACACATCGGTATGTATGATTTCCAATAAGTTGGTTGCTCGCTCCATTGTTCCGGAGAACGGAGTCTTGGTCATTTTGCCCATGAGGCATGGTTCGCATGTTTCAAATGATTCATAATCGAGAGACTCTAAAAGTCCATCAGCATGGAGCTTCTTCATGCGCTTGACACCAATGTGACCAAGGCGGCAGTGCCACAAGTATGTGGGACTATCGTTATCAACTTTACATCTTTTGGTATTCACACTATGAATATGTGTAACATTACGTTCGAGATTCATTAAGAATAAACCATTGACCATCGGGGCATGACCATAAAACATATCTCTCATATAAATAGAACAACCATTATTCTCGGATTTAAATGAGTAGCCATCTCGTATTAAACGAGATCCAGATACAATGTTCATGCTCAAACTTGGCACTAAATAACAATTATTGAGGTTTAAAACTAATCCCGTGGGTAAATGTAGAGGTAGCGTGCCGACAGCGAT
The DNA here is from genome assembly GCF_002162155.2 of Triticum dicoccoides. Lineage (NCBI taxonomy): Eukaryota > Viridiplantae > Streptophyta > Magnoliopsida > Poales > Poaceae > Triticum > Triticum dicoccoides. The sequence continues at coordinate 388,786,623 of NC_041389.1, read as the reverse complement.
CACATCGGCCTTGGAACCATTCCCGACGCGCATCGTCACCTCGTCCTTCGCCAGTCTCCGCTTATTCCGCAGCTCCTGCTGTGAGTTACAAATATGAGCAACGACACCGGTATCAAATACCCAGGAGTTACTACGAGTACTGGTAAGGTACACATCAATTACATGTATATCACATATACCTTTAGTGTTGCCGGCCTTCTTGTCCGCTAAGTATTTGGGACAGTTCAGCTTCCAGTGACCCTTCCCTTTGCAATAAAAGCACTCAGTCTCAGGCTTGGGTCCATTCTTTGACTTCTTCCCGGCAACTGGCTTACCGGGTGCGGCAACATCCTTGTTGTCCTTCTTGAAGTTCTTCTTACCCTTGCTCTTCTTGAACTTGGTGGTTTTATTGACCATCAACAGTTGATGTTCTTTCTTGATTTCTACCTCTGCTGACTTCAGCATTGAAAGTACTTCAGGAATAGTTTTCACCATCCCCTGCATATTGTAGTTCATCACAAAGCTCTTGTAGCTTGGTGGGAGCGACTGAAGGATTCTGTCAATGACCGCCTTGTCCGGGAGGTTAATGTCCAGCTGGTACAAGCGGTTGTGCAACCCAGACATTTTGAGTATGTGCTCACTGATAGAACTATTTTCCTCCATCTTACAACTATAGAACTTGTCGGAGACTTCATATCTCTCGACCCGGGCATGAGCTTGGAAAACCATTTTCAGCTCTTCGAACATCTCAATGCCCCGTGTTGCTCAAAACGCTTTTGGAGCCCCGGTTCTAAGCTGTAAAGCATGCCACACTGAACGAGGGAGTAATCATCAACACGTGACTACCAAGCGTTCATAACGTCTTGGTTCTCTGGGATGGGTGCATCACCTAGCGGTCCTTCTAGGACATATGCTTTCTTGGCAGCTATGAGGATGATCCTCAGGTTCCGGACCCAGTCCGTATAGTTGCTGCCATCGTCTTTCAGCTTGGTTTTCTCTAGGAACGCGTTGAAGTTAATGTTGACATGAGCGTTGTCCATTTGATCTACAATACATATTTGCAAAGGTTTTAGACTAAGTTCATGATAATTAAGTTCATCTAATCAAATTATTTAATGAACTCCCACTCAGATTATACATCCATCTAGTCATCTAAGTGTTACACGATCCGAGTCGACTATGCCGTGTCCGATCATCACGTGAGACGGACTAGTCATCATCGGTGAACATCTCTATGTTGATCGTATCTTCCATATGACTCATGTTCGACCTTTCAGTCTCTGTGTTCCGAGGCCATGTCTGTACATGCTAGGCTCGTCAAGTTAACCCTAAGTGTTTTTGCATGTGTAAAACTATCTTACACCCGTTGTATGTGAATGTAAGAATCTATCACACCCGATCATCACGTGGTGCTTCGAAACGACGAACTTTAGCAACGACGCACAGTTAGGGGGAACACTTTCTTAAAATTATTATAAGGGATCATCTTATTTACTACCGTCGTTCTAAGTAAACAAGATGAATAAACATAATAAACATCACATGCAATTATATAATGGTGACATGATTTGGCCAATATCATATAGCTCCTTTGATCTCCATCTTCGGTGCTCCACGATCATCTTCGTCACCGGCACGACACCATGATCTCCATCATCGTGTCTCCATGAAGTTGCTTGCCAACTATTACTTCTACTACTATGGCTAACGGTTTAGCAATAAAGTAAAGTAATTACATGGCATTAAATCATTGACATGCAGGTCATACAATAATTAAGACAACTCCTATGGCTCCTGCTGGCTGTCATACTCATCGATATGAAAGTCGTGATTCCTATTACAAGAACATGATCTCATACATCACAATATATCATTCATCATTCATCACAACTTTTGGCCATATCACATCACAAGGCAATTGCTGCAAAAACAAGTTAGACGTCCTCTAATTGTTGTTGCATCTTTTATGTGGCTACAATAGGGTTCTAGCAAGAACGTTTTCTTACCTACGAAAAAGCCACAACGTGATTTGTCAACTTCTATTTACCCTTTATAAGGACCCTTTTCATCGAATCCGCTCCAACTAAAGTGGGAGAGACAGACACCCGCTAGCCACCTTATGCAACTAGTGCATGTCAGTCGGTGGAACCTGTCTCACGTAAGCGTACGTGTAAGGTCGGTCTGGGCCGCTTCATCCCACAATACCGCTGAAGCAAAATAAGACTAGTAGCAGCAAGAAAGTTGACAACATCTACACCCACAACAAAATTGTGTTCTACTCGTGCAATAGAGAACTACGCATAGACCTAGCTAATGATGCCACTGTTGGGGAACGTTGCAGAAAATAAAAAATTTCCTACGGTTTCACCAAGATCCATCTATGAGTTCATCTAGCAACGAGTGATAGGAGTGCATCTACATACCTTTGTAGATCACGAGCGGAAGCGTTCAAGAGAACGGGGTTGAGGGAGTCGTACTCGTCGTGATCCAAATCACCGATGACCAAGTGCCGAACGGATAGCACCTCCGCGTTCAACACACGTACAGAGCGGATGACATCTCCCACACCTTGATCCAACAAGGAGGAGGGAGAGATTGAGGAAGAAGGCTCCAACAGCAGCACGACGGCGTGGTGGTGATGGAGTGGCAGATCTCCGGCAGGGCTTCGCCAAGCTCACGCAGAGGAGGAGATGTGTTGGGGAGGGGAGGGGCTGCACCTTGGATGTTGTATGCAGCCCTCCCCTCGCCCCTCTATTTATAGGGCAAGGGTAATGGGGGGCGGCCCCCTCTAGATGAGATCTAGAGGGGGGGCGACGGCCAAGGGAGGGGGCTTGCCCCCCAAGCAAGGGGGGCGCCCCCACTAGGGTTTCCCCCCCAACCCTAGGCGCATGGGCCCAAGGGGGGGTGCGCCCAGCCCACCAGGGGCTGGTTCCCTGCCCACTACGGCCCACGAGGCCCTCCGAGAGAGGTGGCCCCTCCCGGTGGACCCCCGGAACCCCTCCGGTGGCCCCGGTACAATACTGATATGCCCCCGAAACTTTCCGGTGACCGTATGATAACTTCCCATATATAAATCTTTACCTCCGGACCATTCAGGAACTCCTCGTGACGTCCGGGATCTCATCCGGGACTCCGAACAACATTCGGTAATCACATACAAGTCTTCCTAATAACCCTAGCGTCACCGAACCTTAAGTGTGTAGACCCTATGGGTTCGGGAATCATGTAGAAATGACCGAAACAGCTCTCTGGCCAATAACCAACAGCGGGATCTGGATACCCATGTTGGCTCCCACATGTTCCACGATGATCTCATCGTATGAACCACGATGTCGAGGATTCAAGCAACCCCGTATACAATTCCCTTTGTCAATCGGTACGTTACTTGCCCGAGATTCGATCGTCGGTATCCCAATACCTTGTTCAATCTCGTTACCGGCAAGTCACTTTACTCGTACCGTAATGCATGATCTCGTGACCAAACGCTTGGTCACTTTGAGCTCATTATGATGATGCATTACTGAGTGGGCCCAGAGATACCTCTCCGTCATACGGAGTGACAAATCCCAGTCTCGATCCGTGTCAACCCAACAGACACTTTCGGAGATATCTGTAGTGCACCTTTATAGTCACCCAGTTACGTTGTGACGTTTGGTACACCCAAAGCACTCCTACGGTATCCGGGATTTACACGATCTCATGGTCTAAGGAAAAGATACTTGACATTGGAAAAGCTCTAGCAAAACGAACTACACGATCTTGTGCTATGCTTAGGATTGGGTCTTGTCCATCACATCATTCTCCTAATGATGTGATCGCCTTATCAACGACATCTAATGTCCATAGTCAGGAAAGCATGACTATCTGTTGATCAACGAGCTAGTCAACTAGAGGCTTACTAGGGACATACTTTGGTCTATGTATTCACACGTGTATTACGATTTCCGGATAATACAATTATAGCATGAATAAAGACAATTATCATGAAGAAGGAAATATAATAATAATCATTTTATTATTGCCTCTAGGGCATATTTTCAACAGTCTCCCACTTGCACTAGAGTCAATAATCTAGTTACATTGTGATGAATCGAACACACATAGAGTTCTGGTGTTGATCATGTTTTTCTCGCGAAAAAGGTTTAGTCAACGGATCTGCGACATTCAGATCCGTATGTACTTTGCAAATATCTATGTCTCCATCTTGAGCATTTTCACGGATGGAGTTGAAACGACGCTTGATGTGCCTGGTCTTCTTGTGAAACCTGGGCTCCTTGGCAAGGGCAATAGCTCCAGTGTGTTGTCACAGAAGAGTTTGATCGGCCCGACGCATTGGGTATGACTCCTAGGTCGGTGATGAATTCCTTCACCCAAATTGCTTCATGCGCTGCCTCTGAGGCTGCCATGTACTCCGCTTCACATGTAGATCCCGCCACGACGCTCTGCTTGCAGCTGCACCAGCTTACTGCTCAGCCATTCAACATATACATGTATCCGGTTTGTGACTTAGAGTCATCCAGATCTGTGTCGAAGCTTGCGTCGACGTAACCCTTTACGACGAGCTCTTCGTCACCTCCATAAACGAGAAACATGTCCTTTGTCCTTTTCAGGTACTTCAGGATATTCTTGACCGCTGTCCAGTGTTCCTTGCCGGGATTACTTTGGTACCTTCCTACCAAACTTACGGCAAGGTTTACATCAGGTCTACTACACAGCATGGCATACATAATAGATCCTATGGCTGAAGCATAGGGGATGACACTCATCTCTTCTTTATCTTTTGCCGTGGTCGGGCATTGAGCCGAGCTCAATCTCACACCTTGTAACACAGGCAAGATCCCTTTCTTGGACTGGTCCATTTTGAACTTCTTCAATATCTTATCAAGGTATGTGCTTTGTGAAAGACCTATGAGGCGTCTCGATCTATCCCTATAGATCTTGATGCCTAATATGTAAGCAGCTTCTCCAAGGTCCTTCATTGAAAAACACTTGTTCAAGTAGGCCTTAATGCTGTCCAAAAGTTCTATATCATTTCCCATCAAAAGTATGTCATCTACATATAATATGAGAAATGCTACAGAGCTCCCACTCACTTTCTTGTAAACGCAGGCTTCTCCATAAGTCTGCATAAACCCAAACGCTTTGATCATCTCATCAAAGCGAATGTTCCAACTCCGAGATGCTTGCACCAGCCCATAAATGGATCGCTGGAGCTTGCATACTTTGTTAGCATTCTTAGGATCAACAAAACCTTCCGGCTGCATCATATACAGTTCTTCCTTAAGATAGCCATTAAGGAATGCCGTTTTGACGTCCATCTGCCATATCTCATAATCATAGTATGCGGCAATTGCTAACATGATTCGGACGGACTTCATCTTTGCTACGGGAGAGAAAGTCTCATCGTAGTCAACCCCTTGAACTTGCCGATAACCTTTAGCGACAAGTCGAGCTTTATAGATGGTAATATTACCATCCGCGTCCGTCTTCTTCTTAAAGATCCATTTGTTTTCTATCGCTCGCCGATCATCGAGCAAGTCTGTCAAAGTCCATACTTTGTTTTCATACATGGATTCTATCTCGGATTGCATGGCCTCAAGCCATTTGTTGGAATCTGGGCCTGCCATTGCTTCTTCATAGTTCGAAGGTTCACCGTTGTCTAGCAACATGATTTCCAGGACAGGGTTGCCATACCCCTCTGGTGTGGAACATGTCCTTGTGGACCTACGAAGTTCAGTAGCAACTTGATCTGAAGTACCTTGATCATCATCATTAATTTCCTCTCCAGTTGGTGTAGGCACCACGGGAACATTTTCCTGAGCTGCACTACTTTCCGGTTCAAGAGGTAGTACTTCATCGAGTTCTACTTTCCTCCCACTTACTTCTTTCGAGAGAAACTCTTTTCCAGAAAGGATCCGTTCTTGGCAACAAAGATCTTGCCCTCGGATCTTAAGTAGAAGGTATACCCAATGGTTTCCTTAGGGTATCCTATGAAGACGCATTTTTCCGACTTGGGTTCGAGCTTTTCAGGTTGAAGTTTCTTGACATAAGCATCGCATCCCCAAATTTTTAGAAACGACAGCTTAGATTTCTTCCCAAACCATAATTCATATGGTGTCGTCTCAACGGATTTAGACGGAGCCCTATTTAAAGTGAATGTAGCCGTCTCTAGAGCGTATCCCCAAAATGATAGCGGTAAATCGGTAAGAGACATCATAGACCGCACCATATCCAATAGAGTGCTATTACGACGTTCGGACACACCGTTACGCTGAGGTGTTCCAGGCGGCGTGAGTTGTGAAACGATTCCACATTTCCTTAAGTGTGTACCAAATTCATGACTTAAGTATTCTCCTCCATGATCTGATCGTAGGAACTTTATTTTTCGGTCACGTTGATTCTCTACCTCATTCTGAAATTCCTTGAACTTTTCGAAGGTCTCAGACTTGTGTTTCATCAAGTAGACATACCCATATCTACTCAAGTCATCAGTGAGAGTGAGAACATAACGATATCCTGCGCGAGCCTCAACGCTCATTGGACCGCACACATCGGTATGTATGATTTCCAATAAGTTGGTTGCTCGCTCCATTGTTCTGGAGAACGGAGTCTTGGTCATTTTGCCCATGAGGCATGGTTCGCATGTGTCAAATGATTCATAATCGAGAGACTCTAAAAGTCCATCAGCATGGAGATTCTTCATGCGCTTGACACAAATGTGACCAAGGCGGCAGTGCCACAAGTATGTGGGACTATCGTTATCAACTTTACATCTTTTGGTATTCACACTATGAATATGTGTAACATTACGTTCGAGATTCATTAAGAATAAACCATTGACCATCGGGGCAAAACATATCTCTCATATAAATAGAACAACCATTATTCTCGGATTTAAATGAGTAGCCATCTCGTATTAAACGAGATCCAGATACAATGTTCATGCTCAAACTTGGCACTAAATAACAATTATTGAGGTTTAAAACTAATCCCGTGGGTAAATGTAGAGGTAGCGTGCCGACGGTGATCACATCGACCTTGGAACCATTCCCGACGCGCATCGTCACCTCGTCCTTCGCCAGTCTCCGCTTATTCCGCAGCTCCTGCTGTGAGTTACAAATATGAGCAACGACACCGGTATCAAATACCCAGGAGTTACTACGAGTACTGGTAAGGTACACATCAATTACATGTATATCACATATACCTTTAGTGTTGCCGGCCTTCTTGTCCGCTAAGTATTTGGGGCAGTTTCGCTTCCAGTGACCCTTCCCTTTGCAATAAAAGCACTCAGTCTCAGGCTTGGGTCCATTCTTTGACTTCTTCCCGGCAACTGGCTTACCGGGTGCGGCAACATCCTTGCCGTCCTTCTTGAAGTTCTTCTTACCCTTGCCCTTCTTAAACTTGGTGGTTTTATTGACCATCAACAGTTGATGTTCTTTCTTGATTTCTACCTCTGCTGACTTCAGCATTGAAAATACTTCAGGAATAGTTTTCACCATCCCCTGCATATTGTAGTTCATCACAAAGCTCTTGTAGCTTGGTGGGAGCGACTGAAGGATTCTGTCAATGACTGCCTCGTCCCGGAGGTTAATGTCCAGCTGGTACAGGCGGTTGTGCAACCCAGACATTTTGAGTATGTGCTCACTGACAGAACTATTTTCCTCCATCTTACAACTATAGAACTTGTCGGAGACTTCATATCTCTCGACCTGGGCATGAGCTTGGAAAACCATTTTCAGCTCTTCGAACATCCCATATGCTCCGTGTTGCTCAAAACACTTTTGGAGCCCCGGTTCTAAGCTGTAAAGCATGCCGCATTGAACGAGGGAGTAATCATCAGCACGTGACTGCCAAGCGTTCATAACGTCTTGGTTCTCTGGGATGGGTGCATCACCTAGCGGTCCTTCTAGGACATATGCTTTCTTGGCAGCTATGAAGATGATCCTCAGGTTCCGGACCCAGTCCGTATAGTTGCTGCCATCGTCTATCAGCTTGGTTTTCTCTAGGAACGCGTTGAAGTTCATGTTGACATGAGCGTTGTCCATTTGATCTACAAGACATATTTGCAAAGGTTTTAGACTAAGTTCATGATAATTAAGTTCATCTAATCAAATTATTTAATGAACTCCCACTCAGATTAGACATCCCTCTAGTCATCTAAGTGTTACACGATCCGAGTCGACTATGCCGTGTCCGATCATCACGTGAGACGGACTAGTCATCATCGGTGAACATCTCCATGTTGATCGTATCTTCCATACGACTCATGTTCGACCTTTCAGTCTCTGTGTTCCGAGGCCATGTCTGTACATGCTAGGCTCGTCAAGTTAACCCTAAGTGTTTTTACATGTGTAAAACTATGTTACACCCGTTGTATGTGAACGTAAGAATCTATCACACCCGATCATCACGTGGTGCTTCGAAACGATGAACTTTAGCAACGACACACAGTTAGGGGGAACACTTTCTTGAAATTATTATAAGGGATCATCTTATTTACTACCGTCGTTCTAAGTAAACAAGATGCATAAACATAATAAACATCACATGCAATTATATAATGGTGACATGATTTGGCCAATATCATATAGCTCTTTTGATCTCCATCTTCGGGGCTCCATGATCATCTTCGTCACCGGCACGACACCATGATCTCCATCATCATGATCTCCATCATCGTGTCTCCATGAAGTTGCTTGCCAACTATTACTTCTACTACTATGGCTAACGGTTTAGCAATAAAGTAAAGTAATTACATGGCGTTAAATCATTGACATGCAGGTCATACAATAATTAAGACAACTCCTATGGCTCCTGCCGGCTGTCATACTCATCGATATGCAAGTCGTGATTCCTATTACAAGAACATGATCTCATACATCACAATATATCATTCATCATTCATCACAACTTTTGGCCATATCACATCACAAGGCAATTGCTGCAAAAACAAGTTAGACGTCCTCTAATTGTTGTTGCATCTTTTACGTGGCTGCAATAGGGTTCTAGCAAGAACGTTTTCTTACCTACGAAAAAGCCACAACGTGATTTGTCAACTTCTATTTACCCTTTATAAGGACCCTTTTCATCGAATCCGCTCCAACTAAAGTGGGAGAGACAGACACCCGCTAGCCACCTTATGCAACTAGTGCATGTCAGTCGGTGGAACCTGTCTCACGTAAGCATACGTGTAAGGTCGGTCCGGGCCGCTTCATCCGACAATACCGCTGAAGCAAAATAAGACTAGTAGCGGCAAGAAAGTTGACAACATCTACACCCACAAAAAAATTGTGTTCTACTCGTGCAATAGAGAACTACGCATAGACCTAGCTCATGATGCCATTGTTGGGGAACGTTGCAGAAAATAAAAAATTTCCTACGGTTTCACCAAGATCCATCTATGAGTTCATCTAGCAACGAGTGATAGGAGTGCATCTACATACCTTTGTAGATCGCGAGCGGAAGCGTTCAAGAGAACGGGGTTGAGGGAGTCGTACTCGTCGTGATCCAAATCACCGATGACCAAGTGTCGAACGGATAGCACTTCCGCATTCAACACACGTACAGAGCGGATGACATCTCCCGCACCTTGGTCCAGCAAAGAGGAGGGAGAGGTTGAGGAAGAAGGCTCCAACAGCAGCACGACGGCGTGGTGGTGATGGGTGGCAGATCTCCGGCAGGGCTTCACCAAGCTCACGCGGAGGAGGAGATGTGTTGGGGAGGGGAGGGGTTGCACCTTGGATGTTGTATGCAACCCTCCCCTCGCCCCTCTATTTATAGGGCAAGGGGAAAGGGGGCCGGCCCCCTCTAGATGAGATCTAGAGGGGGGCGGCGGCCAAGGGAGGGGGCTTGCCCCCCAAGCAAGGGGGGCGGCCCCACTAGGGTTTCCCCCCAACCCTAGGCGCATGGGCCCAAGGGGGGGGGGGTGCGCCCAGCCCACCAGGGGCTGGTTCCCTGCCCACTACGGCCCACGAGGCCCTCCGAGAGAGGTGGCCCCTCCCGGTGGACCCCCGGAACCCCTCCGGTGGCCCCGGTACAATACTGATATGCCCCCGAAACTTTCCGGTGACCGTATGATAATTTTCCATATATAAATCTTTACCTCTGGACCATTCCGGAACTCCTTGTGACGTCCGGGATCTCATCCGGGACTCCGAACAACATTCGGTAATCACATACAAGTCTTCCTAATAACCCTAGCGTCACCGAACCTTAAGTGTGTAGACCCTATGGGTTCGGGAATCATGTAGACATGACCGAGACAGCTCTCCGGTCAATAACCAACAACGGGATCTGGATACCCATGTTGGCTCCCACATGTTCCACGATGATCTCATCGGATGAACCACGATGTCGAGGATTCAAGCAACCCCGTATACAATTCCCTTTGTCAATCGGTACGTTACTTGCCCGAGATTCGATCGTCGGTATCCCAATACCTCGTTCAATCTCGTTACCGGCAAGTCACTTTACTCGTACCGTAATGCATGATCCCGTGACCAAACACTTGGTCACTTTGAGCTCATTATGATGATGCATTACCGAGTGGGCCCAAAGATACCTCTCCGTCATACGGAGTGACAAATCCCAGTCTCGATCAGTGTCAACCCAACAGACACTTTCGGAGATACCTGTAGTGCACCTTTATAGTCACCCAGTTACATTGTGACGTTTGGTACACCCAAAGCACTCCTACGGTATCCGGGAGTTACACGATCTCATGGTCTAACGAAAAGATACTTGACATTGAAAAAGCTCTAGCAAAACGAACTACACGATCTTGTGCTATGCTTAGGATTGGTTCTTGTCCATCACATCATTCTCCTAATGATGTGATCCCGTTATCAACGACATCTAATGTCCATAGTCAGGAAACCATGACTATTTGTTGAGCAACGAGCTAGTCAACTAGAGGCTTACTAGGGACATATTATGGTCTATGTATTCACATGTGTATTACGATTTCCGGATAATACAATTATAGCGAATAAAGACAATTATCATGAACAAGGAAATCTAATAATAATCCTTTTATTATTGCCTCTAGGGCATATTTCCAACATATCCATGTTTGAAACAAAAGAACATATGTATTCTTGGAATTTCTAAATCTAGAGCAAATATTATATCATCCTCCAACAAGTCGCAGTCAAGCAAATAAACTGGATACCCCAAATGATGCTTCATATCATCATATGTATATATGGATGTGAGGCCATGTGTTTGCTTGCTCTGCTTGCTACCTTCCAATCACCATACTCCATCTCATTGCCTTTCCTTTCTTGTTATTTGAAACTTTCCAACTTCGGTAGTGCCTTTGAAATTCCCCCCTCGCCCTTTGTGTCACCCCCATCATGACGACATGAGGGCCAAAACCCTAGGCCCTCACCGGCCCTTCTATGTGATGCTCCCTTGCCAGCACTAGCGTGTTTCGCAGACTGTTTGGAGTGGTTGGTCGGTTTGTCTAAAGTTGGCGGTCATATTCCATGACGATCATTCTAAAAAATATATATTCCAGGAGGGTCAGTGTTTGGCATATTGTAATATCGATTTCCACCTATTTTTTAATAACGCAGACAATTACTTCTTGACTAACTAATAAATCCGTACGTGCAATGCACATTAATGTTAGGTAATATATTGCCTTCAAGAAAAAAAGGTAATATGTTAATGCACATGCATATTCGGTATAACATTATTTGTTGTTACTTATGTGCTTAGTGCTATCTTTCATATGTTATTAATTGTACACTAAACACATTGAGCGCTCGCCATTGGAGCGGTCTAGGTCGTTGGATTGACCTCGTTTGATGTTCGAGATTAGCTGGATCTGCTCCTTTGAGTATTCTTATATATTGGTATAAGTAGATGAGATGAGGCAAAGTTTCTACCTCCATTTTGAAAAAGATTAATTAAACTCTTAGGATTTTTTTGCGAGAAATCTTTCAATTTATTCATTCTTAATCATGGTAGTACAAAGAACATCAAAGGTAATAAAATCACAACTAGGTCCGTGGACCACCTAGCAACGACTACAAGCACTGGAGCGAGCCGAAGGCGCGCCGCCCTCATCGCCCCTCCCTCGCCGGATCCGAGCAAACCTTGTTGTAGTAGACAGTCAGAAAGTCATCGCGCTAAGACTCCACAGGACTAGCGCACCAGAGCAGCAACCATCGCCGATGAAGAAAGTCATAAATTGGAAGGATCAAACTCGTAAACACCAAATGAAGATGAACAAAGATCGGATCCAAACAAATCCACCGAACACCAGCACCAACCGAATTCCATGAGATCCGACGGAGACAAACCCCCACACGTCCTTCAACGAAACTAGACACACCATTGGGACGGGGAGTTTATTGCACAAGCTGGCAAACGGCCAAACGCATGCATGGGACCCACGTAGATCTTCGTTTGACACTTCCGATTCAAAGCCATGAAAGAAACATCGAACTGAGCCACTGAGGTCAATTCAAAACGTGAGAGATCGAGCTCGTGTCGTGTGAGTCATTGACAGGGATAAATGAAACTTCAGATTTACCCGCATGCATGCAGATGCATGCATGCGACTCGTGGGAAACCGTTTTGCAGTACTACTAGTCAGCGTCGTGTAGCATACTAGCATATGTACGTGCCCACATCATGCCTAACGAAGACGTCGATCGTGCAAGTTGCATGCGTACATTCAAACAACTAGAATATACAAGCTGATCCGGGAGGAAGAAAATGGAGAGCAGGATGGAAGATTGGGTTGGAAGTTCTCCGTGAAATTAATGCATGCCTCTGATGTTGAACGGAGGACTGTTTGCGAATCAAGTCTATGTGTGAGTCTGGCAGAAGGGAAGAGACCATTCATGCTTCCAGACCGACGGCCATGAATCACCATTCGTTGCCTGCATGCTGGCCTCATCGTGATATCAGGAGTGACGGCATCGATCCATGTACTATCATATGATGCCTGGTCTGACTTATGTTCCATGATTTGTTCATGTCAATATGTCAGCCGTGAACTCATGCATGCATGGAGACTGAGTTGGTGCGTGGCTGGAGATCGACCACACTGGCTCTATCAAGCACCGAAAAGAGCTCACCATATGATGGATTGAACAACTGCGTAATCTTTTTCCTGGCAACGCCGGAGATCGACCACCCTGCGAATCTATATATCTATCTATCAATTACAACTGCAAATCGACACGTTAACAACCTTATAAAGGCTGCCGTCAAGTGGAGACAACGGATAAGATGTCTAAAATGCAATTCTCCAGCACGCCTTTTCCCTTTCCATGCATGGTGCACTCCCTGGTGATCCATCGCATCATGTCGACGTTGCTATGGGCGGTGTTTGACTTCTCTTCTCTTCTAGGCCTCTTCCACGGCCAGTCATGAAAGTGAAATCATGAGGATCATTATATGCCATGTGTGTAGTGGCAAGTGGCAACCTTGTTTGAGCTTCATGCGATAGATCGAGCAGTCCAGCACTAGCTGGAAGTTAGTGATGGAGTGTGCGTATCATGATTTAATGTCTTCTTCCCCGAGTCGGTTTCCTTTCAAACCACGAGTGGTCCTTTTCTTTTACTTTTCATTCTTGAGAACTCAAGATGTGGCCCTCGCCAAAAAAAAAAAAAGGAACTCGAGAGTAGGATATAATTATCGTGCAATCATTTCTAAACTGCTCCAATTGAATGTACGAACTGCTCAGTATAGACATGTGAATTTCTAGATGGACATTTTTATCGACTGTTTGCACGTTAAAATGGATTTGTAGAATCGCAATATTCTGCATAACTTGCTGGCTCTTAGCGCCTTTGGTGTTTGCTCTGATATACGCTACTGTGAAATCCATGATGAAGCTATGGCGGTAGTTCAAAACCGTCAAACCATAGTGAAATGCATGTGCTCAGGTAGCAAACCGCTAGACACTAACAAGTGAACCGCTGCTAAAACTTAGTATTGGTTTCTTTTCTGAAAAATAGCATAGTTCCCGGTGCGAACAGGTGAACTTATAGTTGCACATATTTTTGTTCAGTTCTTTTACATAGAATGTGAGCTTTTGTTTTCTATTTTATTACATAGAATGCTATTGCGGGTGAGACAAACATTACCGGGGGGTCATGATGGCAGGAAAGGCATCGTGTTGTTGCAAGTGAGACAAACATCTCTGGGGGCTCATGATGGTGGAGGATCGATGTGGATGCACGCCAGTAGTGGAGGAGAGCGATACTAGGGGTGCGCGGTGCGTAGGAGGTACTCGGCCATGAGGGAGGATCACAACTATTGACTTGGGGGAAGAGCATGGCAGGAGGCGGTCAGCGGTTGAGAGAAATACAGTAGCGCAGGAGGAGGATATATGGTGAGGAGGAACTCAATGGCCCACAAGAAGCGTGTGGAGTCCTAGGAGGTTGCAACCTAGGGTGGAAGAGGCATGCGACAACCGGCGGGAAGGAGAGATCATCACAACAATATATCAATCAATCATTGTAAACAAATGTATATAACACTAAGAATGATTCTCATACTCTCAATAGCTTGTGTTTAAAGAATGATGGATTTGACACAAGATAAAGTAAAAAGGATAAGCCCTTCGATAAGGGAAGTAGGGATTGCCATGTGCTTCGTTTCCATGATCCAACAAAGAAAAATCAGTTCCAACTATTTGCCGCTAAAGATTTGGTTTAATGCTAGAAATTTGATGGAATGGAACATGTAAGTTATCCCTTTGCTAACCTCGGTCAAGCAGCACTACATTATATATTAATAATTTTACTAGTGCCCCAATAATTCTGGTGAGCATGCCAATATCACTACACTTGGTACTTGCAAGGAGTTATGTCAGATATTGTAGTTGAAAATATTTATTATTTTCAGAGTAATAAGTAAATGGAAACAATAGGTGCATATGTAGGAAACTGCACCAGAATTCTGGTTCACTATTAGCATCTCTCATAATTATGATGACACTTCCTTTTTTGCTTGTTTTTGGAATTTCTAGAAATAAAAAAATTCAGAGCCCCGAAAATTAAATAAAAATGATGCAAAGTTTCAAGACAAAAGATCCACTAGACCAGAAGGCCACCTGGAGGTGGGCCCCATAGCCTCCATGTGGCCCGTACATGCGGCATAATGCTAGGGCACATGGGCCCGCTGGATCTCATCTCCATCACTTCTCGCCCTTGGCTCTATACATGCTCAAAAACATCATGCGTATTTTTACCCTACTTTTTTCGCCGTTGCTACTTCCCATTCCCAGGCAATCTTCTTGTTAGCCCTTTTCTGACATCCTTTCAGGGCC
>NC_041389.1:388769001-388770952 GCF_002162155.2 Triticum dicoccoides | reverse complement strand
TAGATTTGAATTATTTGATGCCCTCGTATTATCTTTGTAGTGGACTGGATCTTGCTTTTGCTATGAGTCTTTTTATGTTAGATTGAATCTTTTGGCAATCAATGAGATCATGATGCATGTCTAGTATAATTTTTGGAGATACCCGTAGTGACATTGGGGTGACTCTGTGGCTTAGATTAGAATGGAAAATATCAGGAGGTGATTGTTTAGTATAATTTCCGGGGCTGCTTGTAGTGACATTGGGGCTGCCATGTAGATCAAGATTAGAAAGACAAACTTAGATGTGTGCTTAGCCATACCTACACTATCTCATCCCACTTTGATCTAATAAAAAGAGGAACTTTGGAGTGATTGTTTACCACACCTTTTGAAGTTATATCATGTTGTTTAACTATGCTAGTGATGTTGAGAGTGGGCACTAGTGAAAGCATGAACCCTAAGTCTTGTTTGGAAGCACTGCAACTCTGTCTTATTCACTTTTACTACATGTTACATCATTGTCCATATTTATTCCGAAAATAAAAAAAATATCATTACGATCCAAACTGCCAATCTATCATTCAAATTATCAAGCTCTCCACCAAACTAGTGCATTTGTACAATTAACAACTATATTGGGTCTGTTGGGGACACACGAGTCTACTTGTATCTTAATTGCATAGTTTTTGAGAGAGTGTACATTCAACCAACGCCACATCTACACCCCATACTGATCGCTGATTTGAGACATATATTACTTTTGAGATATTTTGTAGTTTAAAATATACAAAGTCCATATCTTACATACTTTCTTGTTTGCCCATGTTGTGAGAGTATATGGTGGTGAGATCGGATATAAACCACCAATGCAGAATATTGAGATGCATCTTTTGCATTGCCTTTAGACTTCGCTAAACCTATAAGGAATACAACCACTTTATCACAAAATAGTAAATTTCTTCAGTGCGGCTAATCTGCACCCGGGCTCAGCTGCACCCACGTTTAGAAAAAAATTCAAAAAAATACTAGAAAAAATCAAAAAAATCCAAATTTTTTTGTGGTAGTAAATAATTTGATGCGTGAGGTGCGCCCCAAAATTCAACTCATTTGAGCATCTGAGCAGCTCTCGGCAAAAAAGACAAAATCAGGGTCTGTAAAAATGTTTACTGTTCACGCACTGTTTTGACCCGATTTGTCTTTTTTGCCGAGAGCTACTCAGATGTACAAATAAGTTAAATTTTGGGGCGCACCTCACGTGTAAAATTATCTACCACCACAAAAAAAATTGGAATTTTTTGAATTTTTCTAATATTTGTTTTGAATTTTTTGCTGAGAGGGAGCAGATGAGCCCGGGCACCGTTTTGAGTTTTCGAAACACTTGCTACTACTTTCATCACACCCTCGCACACTCACTCTCTTTAGGTGCAAGCGTTACTTTTTGGTACCTAAATTACCTGTTCCAAACAACTTATATCATTTAACTTGACACTTTGTATAGTATACTTTTAAAGTGCATAGAAGGTTGTGTAAGTGACATACATAACTTGGCATAACATGAAGCCATCCTATTTTCTCCTATGGGGTTCTAAACTCGAAACTTCCACATCCATAATTGGAAAAGGCTACAATTATGCCTTGCACTTGGGGATAATTAGCGCGATCCAATTTACCCACTCCATGTTACTATAATGGATTACTCGCATGTCGATGGGGTGAAGGAAAAATTAGTCATGTTGTCGACGATGACATAATCCTCCATCTAAAGATTGGACTAGCCTCCAAAAAATCGCTGAAACGAAGATTGGCGAAGACAGCGGCTCTGCAGGTCATGAATTCTTTTGCGAATAATCTCCTAAGCCTTTTATGTCTTGAGGGGTATATAGTTGGAAGGAGGAAGCCAGGCGCATGTGGGATCCACATGCCTTGTGGTGGGCTATATCATGTGGTATGTTATTGCAAATCTATTTTTGTA
>NC_041389.1:388679108-388768830 GCF_002162155.2 Triticum dicoccoides | reverse complement strand
TGGCTTCTGTAGAGGTAATTATTATTCAATACGGCGGGATTTGAGGAGAAGCCATAGGCAAATTGATTGTTTAGGACGTATCAAGACCCAATCAGGGTCAACAAGAATAGAAGTGTATGGCACGCATCAAAGGGCAACAAAGATGCCTGTGGTGCTCAACTCCAATAACAGGCAAAAATACATGTGCTAGTGTATTGGTTCCACCCAGGGTCAATCTATAACAGTGGTTCAATTGTAAAAAGGAGAAATCATGTATGACACGGAGCACAAATGAAGAAAATAGTGCGAGTCCAATCAAAACTCGGATAATTGTTGTGGTGTGGACAATTAATGTTGTTTTTTAATTAAGGAGCCTCCACACCTAATTTCATTGCTAGAATGAAACTGAAAAACAACATATGCAATCGATGCGATCCAGACTCTTCAACCAACAACATCAAAAAATGTTTAAAAAATGTTCCATTATAAAATTATCAATGACCAGTGAGGGAGTCCCGGACTAGGGGGTGTCCGGATAGCCGAACTATAATCATCGGCCGGACTCCAAGACTATGAAGATACAAGATTGAAGACTTCGTCCCGTGTCCGGATGGGACTTTCCTTGGCGTGGAAGGCAAGCTTGGCGATACGGATATGTAGATCTCCTACCTTTGTAACCGACTCTGTGTAACCCTAGCCCTCTCCGGTGTCTATATAAACCGGATGGCCTTAGTCCATAGGACGAACAACAATCATACCATAGGCTAGCTTCTAGGGTTTAGCCTCCTTGATCTCGTGGTAGATCTACTCTTGTAACCCACATCATCAATATTAATCAAGCAGGACGTAGGGTTTTACCTCCATCAAGAGGGCCCGAACCTGGGTAAAAACATCGTGTCCCTCGTCTCCTATTACCATCCGCCTATATGCACAGTTCGGGACCCCCTACCCGAGATCCGCCGGTTTTGACACCGACATTGATGCTTTCATTTAGAGTTCCTCTGTGCCGTCGCGATCAGGAAGGATGCCTTCTCCCGTCTTTAAAGACGGCACCGTCATCAAGAGAGCTTTGGCCGCCGGCCAAATTGTCCGGCTAGGTGGTTTTCTTATGACCGCCTGTTCGGCCACCGCTCCGACGATGACCTCTCAGGTCATCAAAAGCGATCTTTACGTCAGCCCGAAATTCGCCGAGCAGTTAGATCCGATTGAGCTCTCCTCTGTAAACGAGCTCTTGGATCGCATCGCCGCCCTGGAAGTCGCCACAGACTACGATCAGATTGGGCTTAAACCCGATCTGAGAGAGATTAACTCTCCTCAGGCCACCCACCACGTTGTCGTGGTAGAGGAACAATGCGGCAACCCTTCTTCTATGTTGAAAACCAACTATGTCCGGATTCCCGATCCCTCCAAGCCGGATTCCCGCGAAGGGACGGACGCTAATCAAATACTGAACTTAGAGTCAGGCATCGGACTAGATTCGTTGGAAAGCATCCAGCAAGTCAAGCTTCCAAATCCGGAAACTTCTTGGCCTTTGAGCCTCAGATCGGGCGGGGTTCCGAACTTGATTCCACCCGCCCACCCAAACATAAGCGATCTATCTCGAATACAGCAAGAGCCCGATGAAACAGTACATCATTACTGGGCCAGATTCCTCCTGGTTATGAACAGGATAAAGGACTGCTGCGAAGAAAGCGCGATTTCAATTTTCTGCAACAATTGCACGGACAAGGGAATCATGAACGCCATAAGTTGTCGCGAAGTTACACGCTTCATCGACCTAGCGACTATCGTACAAAAATACTATGCGGTAGAGAGTGCCAGGAACACCGAAACTAGGTTTTGGGACAGTCCGGCCTTGACCACAACCCTAGTCCGAAGTAAAAGGGTGCGCCATACTCAAGCACCTGGGTTAAAAACCAAAAAGCAAAGACCCTCTAAAGGGCATGGAACCGTACTGGAGGGCTGGCTCAACGGACCCTCCAAAATCCACAGTATGGAGGGGCCACTCCAACACACAGCCTTCGAGCATGTTGGATACTACGGCAGGTGGCCAAAAGTGGCGAAGGCTTTTTAGCCCCGGGCAAACAGCCCCGCAGTACCGGTACGGTATTAACAGTCTTCGAGACTTTCACATCAAATAACATGCGAAAATGAACAATCCGCGGCCTCGCCAAAGTCTACCAAGTAGCAACAGCAAATCCATGGAGTGACACGGCTATCACCTTCAACGCCAGCGATGAACCTAAATTCCGAACAGCTAGAGCACCAGCCGCATTGGTCCTCAGTCCGATAGTGGACGGCTTTCGCCTTACCAAGGTACTCATGGATGGCGGCAGCGGATTAAACCTCATCTACGAGGAAACCCTTCAGAAAATGGATATTGACTGGAGCCGCATCGAGCGAAGCAGCACAACCTTCAGAGGGGTAATCCCTAGTCAAGAAGTACGCTGCACAGGAAAAATCACACTAGATGTAGTGTTCGGCTCACCGGACAATTACAGGTCCGAGGAGGTCACGTTCCAAGTGGCCCCATTCGGCAGCGGATATCACGCTTTGTTAGGGCGAGAGGCATTCACAATCTTCCAAGCTATACCCCACTACGGGTACATGAAGCTCAAAATGACCCAATGGGATAATCACTATTGCGAGTGATCCAGATACAGCACTCCGCGCTGAAAATAAGACAGCCGCACTGGCCCTAGAGGCATTGTCCGAAGCCCTAGCGGCAGAGGAACTAACTACGCTGCGCTCCATGGTGGATAGGGACGATGTGATACTCGATAAGAGGTCCAAGTCCACCTCTTTTAAACCAGCAGACGAAATAGTCAAATTTCAGGTCCATCCAACGGACCCCACAAAGACGGCCTCCATTGGGGCACAATTAAGTCCTGATGTCGAAGCCGCACTACGAGAATTCCTTCGGGAAAATTGGGACATTTTTGCCTGGCACCCTTCAGACATGCCAGGAATCCCACGCAGGCTAGCAGAGCACAGCCTAAACATCCTAAAAGGATCCAAGCCGGTCAAACAAGCTCTTCGGCGATTTTCCGAACCCAAAAGACAGGCAATGGGAGAAGAGCTAGCCAAACTCTTAGAAGCCGGATTCATCAGAGATATAAAACATCCGGACTGGCTAGCCAATCTAGTAATGGTACCAAAAAAGGACAAATCCTGGCGCCTCTGCGTCGATTTTAAAGACCTTAACAAGGCCTGTCCAAAGGACCCTTTCCCCCTCCCTCGCATCGACCAAATCATCGATGCTACTGCAGGGCACGATTCATTGTGCTTCCTCGACGCATACTCCGGATACCATCAAATCAAGATGGCGGAGAAAGACCAGGCCGCAACGGCATTCATTACTCCATATGGGCCATTCTGCTTCAACACAATGCCCTTCGGACTCAAAAACGCCGGCGCAACATATCAGCGCATGATTCAAACATGTCTGGCTACCCAGATAGTCAAAACAGTAGAGGCATACGTAGACGATGTGGTCGTCAAGACCAAACACGTCGAAACTCTAGTAGAAGACTTGAGGGTGACATTCGACAACCTCCGAGCATATGACATTAAGCTCAATCCGGAAAAATGCGTCTTCGATATACCAGCCGGAAAGCTCTTGGGCTTCATCGTATCCGGTAGAGGAACTGAAGCAAACCCGGCCAAAATCCGAGCTCTGTCACAATTGGATATTCCAAAAGACCTCAAGCAAATACAAAAACTAACCGGATGTGTAGCGGCCTTAAGTCGCTTCATCTCCCGTTTGGGAGAAAAGGCTCTGCCCCTCTACCGCCTCCTCCGGCGCACCGAACATTTCGAATGGACGGATGCTGCCACAACCGGACTCGAAGAAATAAAGGCCATACTGGCAACAAATCCGGTCCTGGCCGCGCCCAACCTGGGCGAACCTATGTTATTATATATCACAGCAACACATCAAGTTGTCAGCGCGGTACTCGTCGTCGAGCGAGAGACAGAAGGGCACAGATTCCCTCTTCAAAAACCAGTGTACTACGTATCCACTGTTCTAACTCCATGCAAGTCCCGGTACCCACATTATCAAAAGATAGCATATGCGGTGTTCATGGCATCCCGGAAGCTGCGACACTACTTTCAAGAGTGTTCCATAACGGTGGCCTCCGAAGTACCTCTCAACGATATTATAAACAATCGCGACACAACGGGCAGGATTGGAAAATGGGCTATTGAGCTCTTACCATTTGACATAACCTATAAACCATGGCGAGCTATAAAATCGCAGGTTCTGGCCGACTTCGTCGCCGAATGGACCGAAGCCGAACTCCCTAAAGAGTACGGCGCATACTCCAATTGGATCATGCATTTCGACGGATCCAAAATGTTGGCTGGCTTGGGGGCTGGCGTCGTCCTGATGTCCCCAACTGGAGACACAATCCAATACGTACTTCAAATAATGTACATGGACTCCAATAACGTAGCCGAATACGAGGCCCTTCTACATGGCCTCCGGATGGCAATCTCCATGGGCATTCAATGCCTAGAGGTGCGCGGGGATTCAAACCTCGCAATATCCCAAGTAAATGGAGACTTTGATGCCAAAGATCCAAAAATGGCAGCTTACCGCAACGCCGTCCTAAAAATGTCAGCTCGGTTCGAAGGACTCGAATTCCACCATGTAGCCCGGGATAATAACCAGGCAGCAGACGTGTTAGCACGCATCGGCGCGAAAAGAGACGCCGTCCCTCCAAACATCTTCCTGGAACGGCTCTTCAAGCCATCCGTGTTATGGGAAGAGGAGTCCGGAAATAATAATCCGGAGCCAGCTGCATCACCTAACTCAGACCATTCTGACACAATCGGCGGCTCAGCCAACGAAATAACACCTTCAGCTCACGAAATAATGGCAGTAATTGCCACGTGGACAGAACCATTCCTAGCCTACTTAATTCGGCAGGAACTTCCCGAAGACCAAAATGAGGCCCGCTGCATAGTTCGGCGATCTAAAGCCTACAAGGTCAATGAGGGAGAACTTTATAAGAAAAGCACAACCGGAGTCCTTCAAAGGTGTATCTCCGAAGAGGAGGGGCGGAATCTCCTGGCTAAAATTCACGCCGGACTCGGCGGGCACCACGCTGCAGCCCGGGCACTCGTAGGCAAGGCCTTCCGTACAGGATTTTATTGGCCGACAGCCCGGGCAGATGCTCAGGACTTAGTCCAACGATGCGTCGGTTGCCAGCTCTTTGCTAATCAGAGCCACATGCCACCCACCGCCCTCAAAACTATACCCATTACCTGGCCGTTCGCGGTCTGGGGGCTTGACATGGTTGGACCCCTTAAAGGGGGAACCCACAAGCACAAATACTTATTGGTCATGGTGGACAAATTCACCAAATGGATTGAGGCCAAGCCGGTTAAAACGGCAGAATCCGGACCGGTGATAGACTTCCTATCCGGGGTAGTACATCGTTTTGGCGTTCCCCACAGCATCATCACTGATAACGGCACAAACTTCACTGCCGAAGAGGTTAAACTCTGGTGCAAAAACATGGGCATCAAGCTCGAGTACGCTTCAGTCTATCACCCCCAAACTAACGGTCAAGTCGAGCGAGCAAATGGTCTAATCATGAGCGGCATCAAACCCAGACTAGTGCGGTCCCTCAAGGAATCTAACACGCACTGGGTAGAGGAGCTCGACTCCGTACTCTGGGGGCTGCGGACCACGCCAAACCGAACTACTGGATTCACACCATTTTTCATGGTGTATGGCGCAGAGGCAGTTCTGCCTTGCGATATAATTCATGACTCACCTCGTGTGCGCATGTACGAAGAAAGAGAAGCCGAGTTGGATCGGCAGGACGGTTTGGACGCCTTAGAGGAGGAGCGGGACGTGGCAAAGGCTCGTTCCGCATTCTATCAGCAACAGGCTCGAAGATATCAAAGCAGAGAAGTACGGGCCAAAACTTACAATGTCGGCGAACTCGTTCTATGCCTGCCGGACAAGAAAAAGGACAAACTTAAGCCCAAGTCGGAAGGTCCCTTCATCATCGACCAAGTCCTGACCGGCGGAGCATACCGTGTACGTAAAGCATCTGACAACCGACTCGAGCCGAACCCATGGAACGCAGCCCGTCTCCGAAGATTCTACGCCTAAACACCGGACTTAGAGTTCGTCTCACTCCCCCGTCCACCTTTTTATATTTTTTACTGTCTCTTGTCCCCCTCCTTCTTCCCACTTTTTTTCAATACCTTTTATAGGCTGATTTGCGCTTTTTTCGCACACACTTGATATGCTCCTAGCACTTATTATACCTGGGGGCTTCTTTACCAGAAGCTTATTAATATGGGCTTCACGCCCAATACATGTGTCATACTTCCGCATGTACCTTTTATTCACCACCATTATATGCATCGATATGACTTAAGTTTTGGCCAAGCTGGGTTGCTTGGCTCCTGTGCTTACCCCTACGTTCCCGATTGTTCGGCTAGGAGGTAAAGGGAGCACCTCTGCGATTGTTACTGCCGGGTCAGCCGGATGTGTACCTTAGACTGGGTGAAGCCGAAAGCTAGCGTTCTTAAGAGAATATTCGATCGGTAACTTGAAAGATGATTTATTACTTACTTATTTATAAGCCCCCAGATGCTTTTTCTGCTATTTTCGCAGTCTGGCATTGCACCTTAGGGCATGCCTCCTAGGGAAAGGAACCCTTAACGGAACTATTCTCCCTGGAAGATGTTTCTTACTAACCATGTAATATAACATAACTAGTTGGGCACTTGTCTGATAAAGCAATTATGACCCCGACGCCTTGTCTCCATGCATGCCCCGGTTCTTTTATAACCGTAGGGGTATTAGGACACACTCCGGACTGTTGGGTCCCGAGGTTGAAGCGAAACGGTCCGCAAAGACAAACGATCTACAATCCGGCTAGAAGGTATCTTACATGTCATTTCAAATTACATCGTCAAACCGACTGATTGTACTCCTCCTCAATCCCATCTAACAGGCTGTCTAATTTACAGTCCTGTTGGAAATATTTCGCGGCCAGTTCTACTTGGCCATACATCAAGCTCACAGGGATCTCCTTCCCATCAGGCCCCGCAGGTCCGACCTCAGCCATGTGGTTTGGGTCAGCCTTCGGGTAGCGCGTCTTCACCATGGCCCAGGCCTCCCTGGCGCCCTGATGGCAGGCCGATATCTTCCACAAACGGAGGTGTCGCCGTGCTCCCTGGAGCTTCTCAGCAAGCTCACCAAGGCCCTCGGGTAGGGATACGGGTGGCCATAAAGCCTGAACAACGCCACTCATCGCCCGCCGAACACGTTCGAACAATAGTACCAGCTCGGGAAGTTGGTCACCTGTTGACCCAGGCATTTCCTCCGCAGGGCGACCTGTGAGCACACCTAAAGACATATTTCTGTCAAACGACTTCCTCGCCGAATTCTTCTTTTCAAAGGAATTTGCTCAAGCACTTACTATAAATGCCGCGACGAAGTCGCTGATTCTCCTTCAAGGAGCCAGACAGCTGGGCCCAAACACCTTTCAGCTCTTCTCCTAGCTGGGTGTGGGCATCTTGGAGCTTGTTTCTCTCCTGCTGCACCTTCATAAGCACCCTCTCGCCAGCCTTTAGCTGACGCAGTAGTTGTTGCTTGTCCGGATCTAGTCCGGCGCCTTCTGCAATATTATTGTTAGATTCACGCCTTTTTAATTAATTATCTTTTCAAAGTACGTCTTACCAGCGGGGGTCTCTGTGGCTCCCCCTGTGGCGGCCAGTGTGGCCTCAAGTTGGGCCTTGCACTGTTGGAGCTCCTGGGACAGATGGGTATTCTTCTCCGTAAGATCCTGCATAAAAATTGATCCTTAAATCAGTTATTTTAACCATTTTAAGTCTCGGGGGTACTGGCATATATAATTATTAAAATTACTTACATGTATGTCTTTCACATACTGCTCCATGGCTCTGGTTAACCCATCTTGAGCGGCACAGAGGTGCGCGTTTCCCGCATCAAAGGCATTTAACGCCTCCGGGGAGAAACACGCGTCACGAAGAACTGTCCGGCGACGCCTGTGATTCATGGCGCTCTCCACCTCAGACCGGGTGGCGGACAGCCTATCGGCATCCTCCGTTGGAGGAGCGTCCGACTCATGCCTTGTATTCGCCTCCCCTTCCGGGCCATGCGTTGGAGCATGGCTGGCGGAGGCTTGATTGGCAACCTCTCCGGACACTGTCCGGCGAGCGCTCTTTCTGGAAAAGTTATGAGCATTAATATACCTCCTGGGAATCCTTCCCTTAAAAAATAGCGGTGCTCCGTACCGTTGCGGCGACGTTTCAGTTCGCGTCGCACTCCTCTTCCGCCTGCTGGGCCGGACTGACCCTTGTTGGCCGGTCACCGCGGGCTCGACTTCCCGCCGTAAAGGCGCTTCCTGCCGAACACCATTGGTGCACGATGGTCAGAACTAAGCATTAAAGAAGTAACGGCGCCAGGACTTTGGTCGTACTCACCTGGGAAGCCGGACACAAACCGGGGTAGTCAGCCATAATGGCGACTAAAGCATTATCTATGCTGAGCTGGTGGTACACCCCGTCGATCAGTTCCACCGCTAAGTCTGGATCCTCTTCGGAGGCCGGATCAAGGGACCTTTCTGGGTCTTCGGGTTGTGGGGCTGGGCTTTTTATGCCCTCCACATCCCAAGGCAGCTCCTGTGTCAAAATCATACAATAAGACAATTGCCTTTAAAGGCACGGTTCAGATATGCATGCGACCGCTTACCCAGCTCCGAGGGCTATTCATGGAAAATCCGTTCAGAGGATTCGTGCGGAGGAAGTCCTCCTTCTCCCCCTTGTACAAGCCGGACATGATCTTCACCAGATCGTCGGCCGAGCCAGGTCCCTTGCGGCCGTGACGGGTGGCGTCGTCGTCTCCGTTGAAGTCCCACATGGGGTGGCCCCTATATTGGAGCGGCTGCACCCCACGCATAATGCATGTGGCCATGACTCCGATCATGGTTAATCCGGAATGGTCTAGCAGCCGTATCCGGCCCATCAAGTAATGGACGTTACTATCATCTTCTCGTCGAGGGCTCCGTGGGCACCAACTTAGGTGTTTCTTCAGGGGAGCGTTGCTGAACTCCGGAAGGCCGATCCGGACCGGATCCGGCAGCGGAGCGTCCTCCATATAAAACCACTCCGAAGGCCAATCTTCGGACGCCTTCTTCGGGGTCCCGGACAGGTATCCGGTCCCGACGATGTGCCATATTTCGGCTCCGCCCACTTGATATATCGACCCCTCGTGAGAGCGGGGTATGAGGCAAAACAGCCTCTTCCATAGCGCAAAATGGGGCTCAATGCCCAAGAACAGCTCACACAGAGCTACGAAGCCCGCGATGTGCAAAATGGAGGCAGGTGTAAGGTAATGAAGCTGGAGTCCGTAGAACTCCAGGAGCCCCCGGAGAAACGGATGTATAGGAAATCCGAGTCCCCTTATTATGTAGGAGACGAAGCACACCCGCTCTCCTTTGGAGGGATTGGGGGCGCTCTCCGCCTGCTTCCCACCTTTGTAGGTGGCCAGTCCGGCTCGAACCGGAACCATGAAGGCCGGGGGAAGATATCCCTCTGCTTGGAGCGTCACTAACTCGATGTGCGGGACTGAGCATCTCCTCCAATCTCCTGGCTTAGGGATGGGAGCGCGAGAAGAGGAGCCACGTCGACTGTCCATGTTGGAATGGGTTTGGTGTCAGATGCGCCTCGATGAGTGCTTGCGGAAGGAGGAGGATGTGATTTGGATCTGGATCCTCGCCTCTCTTATAGGCAGCTTATTTGCGCAGCTAGGGGGTAAAACATAAAAATACCCTGGCTTTTCGCATTCGTGCGACGCGTGGAAGAAGACCATTATTGGACGCGGAAGCCAAGGAGCGCAGCATTTATGAAGCAACCGGACACTATCCGGCAAACACATGGAGCATGAAGAAGAACCCGCCTTGCAAACGCCGAAGACAACATACGCGCCGGATTCGTCGTTATTGAAGTCTGGTTCGGGGGCTACTGAGGGAGTCCCGGACTAGGGGGTGTCCGGATAGCCGAACTATCATCATCGGCCGGACTCCAAGACTATGAAGATACAAGATTGAAGACTTCGTCCCGTGTCCGGATGGGACTTTCCTTGGCGTGGAAGGCAAGCTTGGCGATACGGATATGTAGATCTCCTACCTTTGTAACCGACTCTGTGTAACCCTAGCCCTCTCCGGTGTCTATATAAACCGGATGGCCTTAGTCCATAAGACGAACAACAATCATACCATAGGCTAGCTTCTAGGGTTTAGCCTCCTTGATCTCGTGGTAGATCTACTCTTGTAACCCACATCATCAATATTAATCAAGCATGACATAGGGTTTTACCTCCATCAAGAGGGCCCGAACCTGGGTAAAAACATCGTGTCCCTCGTCTCCTGTTACCATCCGCCTAGACGTACAGTTCGGGACCCCCTACCCGAGATCCGCCGGTTTTGACACCGACAACCAGGCTTACAACCACACCACTAGCTACTTAAACTCATATAGCAAAAAGAACATTAACACATCCACGACGGCATCCAGCAACTAGTAAGGCACCCAAACTACACCTTGATAATAGGTAAGCAGAAAGCCTTCATCAATGAATATAAAGAAACATGGGAGACACCCATCCAGCTGGGAATGAAGGTGGCTACTCCAGATTAACTCACCGAAAAGATATGCATCTTCTTCAGCCAGCGATTCTCAGCACTAGCGGCCCGGCCCTTCCTCCTACGAAGATCGCAGACACAACCTGCATAGTAGCTTTGCTCCTCTAACTTGCAGCTCGCGAAGTGCTTGGCTATGTAACCAAGTCCAAAAATATGAGCCGCCCGAGCTATCACACTTCTTGGATCATAGGGAAAATTATTTCTAAAACATGTGTTATTCAGACATTTTCCACTCCCCCAAATCACCATTGTAACCCCTACGGCTACCAAACCTCTCATTTTACCAGGAAAATTCATAATCCATACACACAATTCATTAATACATCCCAAGTTCATATTAATGCCAAAGGAGCAATTAATAACCCCTAGGCATATCTCGCCATCAGGCAATGAATAAACAGATGATCAATGCTTCCACTAGCATCATATAACCTACACTTTTGATTACCAGTCCAACCATGTTTAAGTAGGTTATCCTTAGTTCAAAATGTTGTTCTTAAATACTGCACAGTCTCAAAAATTAAAGAATTTTAATAAACCACAGTCTCCGAAAAGGAAACTTGACCTATAACGCTTTTGGCATCAAGTACATTGATTCAGCTATAAATTTACCTGAGAAAACTAAGAATCAAGATACATTTATCCTTCTCACTGAAAGCACCCCGTAAACACACAACTCATGCAATTGTTGCCAGGCTAGCTCTAGATCTCCTCTTAAATCTCCCCTAAACTTTGTATTGTTCCAACCATTTCCAAAAACCTTATCCACGGTAATGTTCAGACCGATATTAACATTACAAAGCTTAGGGAACCTTGCACAAAGTGGTTTTTATTTCTAATCTAGACATCCTCACACACGCAATGCTTGGAGTATGCTTCTCGGTCGCCGTGTCGACATTGAAGTGGCACCACCCACTCGTGTGGACATGTAGGTCTGACCGTTATCAATGTCGTGGAGTCACGTCTACTCTGGAGCGGCGATGACCGTCATGAATACGCGGCAATCACTTCGCGTGGAGAGGTTTTTTTTGTCAGAAGGGTTTTTGGATGGGACTAGGGTAGCAGACGCGTGCATGGCAGTGGTCTGGACGCCCGGAAAGCCCTCTGGTTGACCCGTAAAGTCCTCTGATTTGCCTCCGGTTTTGTGAAAAACGGATGTTCGGACCAATTTGCCGGACAGCTGGGATGTTGCGTTGGATGGCAAATTACGTCCGGACCACTCGATCCGGACGGGCGAGCAGTTTGAGGGTCCGGGCTAGAGATGCCCTTGCATCTTTTTGGCCGGGAGGTTTTCTCTACGCAATCCGGGTGGGACCACAACTTATGTTTCAGCAGTAGGTGATCAGCGCCACGAGGGACGGGGTTTAAGCTAGTTCAGCTTGCTACGCGGCTACGCATGCCGTAGTTTTCCGGTAGCTGATCGATCATGTCTTGCCTACATGGAACGCGACCGTGGCTGGGCAGCGGCGAGGAAAGCAGACGTACGTGTGGTTTAATGTCAGAATGGACTTTTGTCTACCCCTGCGCTGCGACAAATAGAGAAACTCAGCTCGATCGTCCACTAGGATCTGGACATGGCCGAAGCACTCCTCGCAGGAACACATGCGCCAAATCCAAATACGTAGGTTCACACATGACACATGGATCATGAGCATGCGTCTACATTACATACGGTGCTTACCTAAGGCCGGTGCTAACCCAAAGGTCGACCGATAGGTGAGTGCGTGACTTTGTCGCACTGATTATTAAGGCTCAATGCTTCATGGAAATATATAGTTAGTTCACTTGTCGCTTTTAATTTTGCTGGGAAGCACATTGTTTTTCGGAAAGGGGTACCCGGCCTCTGCATCACCGGACCCTAATTTATTTTTCTGCGAAGCACTTGTCTCTCAGACAGCTCTGTGCTGATACTTCCTCCGTCCGGAAATACTTGTCATCAAAATAAATAAAAGGGGGTGTATCTAGACATATTTTAGTTCGAGATACATTTATTTTTATCTATTTTGATGACAAGTATTTTCGGACGGAGGGAATATTTGTGAGTTGTAACTCAGGCCACGACTTGCGTGACTAATGTTGAATCTAATTAACTTGTCTTGTGCGTACGTAACCTTGGTTTCTTAGTTCTTACTATACATAGACATGTGTAATTGTCAGCGTATACCTACGCCAACATCATGCAACTAAAGCACTACAAATACCCCTTGAAGGGCCACTTAATTAGAGGACTGCTTATGATGATGATACACTAACCCTAGTTGCCTATTAGCCTGTTTATTTTTCCTTCAAGTGTACCTCACTGTATTTTCTGTTCTATTTCACTTGTTCACGGTTGTGGGAGAGGCTTGGTTTCGGTCGTGTACTCTTCTTCTGTCTATTAATACACACGCATCCCTCTTGAATGGTTCCAAAAAAGATGATACAACAAGAGGACTTGGCTCCAAGCAGTGCAACTATATTAAAGGTTGTTGCATGTACTGAGTAAAAACGAACAGAACATTACGAGAAAATCTTGGCATTGTTTCGGGTAATCGGCTGAAAAATCCCACGGAACTACACGAGCAATCCTGTGGGAGTTTTGCTTCGGGACACCCCTTTAAAAGTTTGCATTAATCTTAAAGTTACTTAAAAAGGCTACTACCATCTTAGCCTGCCGATCAAACATATTGAATAGATTGATTTGAATATAAAATATTATATTATCCATTTTCGTTGAAGGGGTACTACCTCCATCCAATTTTATTAGGGCCTTCTTCGTATTTTGTGCCTAATTTTGACTATAGATTCAACTAATAAAATATAAGTTATACATCACAAAACTTGTATTGTTGGATTTATATCCGAAAGAGGTTTCGATGATACTATTTTTGTGGCATATAACTTATTTTTTGGTAGTTAAGTCAAATGTCAAAATTTGATTCCCTGCAAAAACAAAATGTCAAAGTTTGATCCAAAATACAAGGGGACTAATAAACCCAGACGAAGCTAGTACCTTCTAATCTCCGCCTTTAATCTGCATCAAAATCTGTGAACATTTCTGATGGCGGGAGGTATGTACCGAAGCAATGTGCGTCCCTGTGGTAATGAAGTTTTGGAAGATCCTGTGTCGTGGGGTTGAAAACGACACCACAAATTGTACCGTCATCAAATGTAAACAACTAGCGAAGCAGCAAACATATAATATACTACACCCTCTGTTCCTAAATATAAGACGTTTTCAGTTCAATTTAAACTATCAAAATGTCTTACATTTAGAAGCAGATGTAGCCACCGCACCTCGCAGTGGCTGCTCGGTTCTTCTTTGTCGACTTGCTTGTTCGTGGGAGGTTGTGGTTGGTGGTCTTGTCGGTGTTGGATTGACGTGCTGGTGCTAGTAGCTTGGGTGAAAACACTGTCTCAGCCATGGGCCTTTGACCGGCGATGACGGCGGCCATGGGCCTTTGACCGGCGATGACGATGGCCTTGGGCGCCATAGACCTTCTTGGAGGCATCGTCGCATTGCTATTGCACCCTTCCCATGTTGGATCCGGTCCTGAGTGATCGGATGATGGCGGCGTCTTGGCGTTGTATCCCCTCTCGAGGGCTTCATCTTTGTAGCTGGGCATCGGCAAGTGGGACCGGAGGTGATGAAGTTGGCGCTGAGGCTTCTGTGGCAACGATGTCACGGGGAACGATGTAGGAGACGTGGCTTTGGTTGAGGTAGTCGGCTCTTCTTCGGCGTGTTCGTGGGAAGGCCTCGGCTGGTTTGGTGCTTTGAAGTCGAAGCTGCGGTGCCGGGCCATGTGGTGTACGTTGACGGGTAGCAGGTGGTTCGTTCGGTGATCTTCCACGACGCCAGCCTTGCCTGGTTCTCCTTCGTAGCTTCCTGTTGTTGTCGGAGCTGCGATGTCTCGTCGCGGTGGCTGAGGTTCGGCGCAGGTCTTCATGTGACTACACACATCATTTTCAGTGTGGGTTGGTTCGAGGATCGTCTTTGACGACGTCGGAGTCGTTTCACAGAGTTTGGGATGGCGATGACGCCTTTAGGGGAGAAGTGATGATGATAATGTCGTTGTATTGTCTCGACGAGGCCCTTTCTGGAGTGGCGTGTGTGGGTATTTTATGTGTGCTGCTCAGCGGTTTGTTATGGTTTTCGTCCGGTTTTCCATTAATTAATTGGGCAACTTTTTTCTGCCTATTTAATGATGAGGCAAATCTTTTGCCTTCGCTTCGAAAAAAAAAACAGATGTAGTACTTATAAGTTGTGACCAAATTTCTGGAGAAGTGCGGACAAGGGAGGGGAAATGGCCACCTTATCTTGCTAACAAGTCAAGCCAAAGGAAGGGTAGAGAAAATCCTAGTACATTTTCCGTTAAATAGCTAGGTAGATCGCCTACGCACCCAGCATTTCCTTGCGTTCCACCTCAATCAAAAAAGGGAAAAGCTACAGCGACACTTACACCGAGAAAGGCAGCACGAGAAAATTATTACAAAGCAGCGTTGACTAGGACGTGCTAGTGCAGTCGTCTGAGTTCTTATTGGCACTTTCCAAAAAAAAGGAGGGTGAATTTGAGGAGACCTTACTCCTCTGCCGATAGATCATGTAATTTTCTGTTCAATTTTACATTTTTGAGCAGTAGTTAATACTGTGAAATGGACGCAGAATGTTTTTTTTTTGAGCATCAGTACAGACACAAGCGTTCATGTACACGTGCATACACTCATCTCTATGAACGCACACACACACCCTACCCCTATGAGCACCTCCGAGAGACTGAGCCGGCATATCATCTTGAGATTTACGAAGTCACCGTAGGCACCTCGTCGCCGACGGAAACGTCTCCTTCCACTGAAAGCGCATCGCCGGAAATCCTGAAATAAATTCAGGAATAATGCGAGCACCAGGATGTGAACCCTGGTAAGTTGGGGATACCACTGCCCACCTAACCAACTCAACCACAGATTGATTCGCTAGTAGTACTAATATTTTGTTACCCAGTCAAACCAACCATGCTCAAGATGTTGTGACCTCTGTGTGGCCGATAATAAAGTTATAATGCCTTTCATCAGCTTAGAAATGCTCGTCAAATCCGAAAAAGGGAGGAGAAATGCTCAACGTGTAACTAGGCGGAGTAAAAGACAATATGAACCATAACAGAAAACGGTGTGCATAAGGCATAACCCAATCTTCGACTCCATTTCATTATACTGCATTTCATTTCAGAGTATATGTATATAAAACATTGCCATTTTCCTTCATTTCATTATCCAGATTCCTATCATCTCACTTTGCATGCATGTGTGCATGCTGCACCCACGCATATGTCGTTAGAAGAGTTGAGGTATCAAATCTAGACTTGCCGAAAGTTCGAAGGATGAAAGATGAACGACAAATGAAAAGCAAATGAATTTAGGGTAGTTATGCATGTCTTCACTTATTTTCTTACTACCTCTCCCTCTAATTGTTCTAGTATGGCCAACTAGGTGCACCGCCGATGAACTTTTACTGGGCAGTAATTAACACATAAGCACGCAATCGCATACGGCAAGGCAACTACTCATTCGTTATAATAAAGAATATGATATTGGTATCAACGACGACGAGCTGCTTCGTTCAAGCCCATGTCTCCTGGTGATCAAACAGGGCGATCCTCTGGTACGCGTTGAAGGCGTCCTCGAACTCCCATGCCGACGTCGGCCCGGTGACCACGTCGACGTCCAGTCCCATCATGAACATCGGCTCCACCGGCCACTCCATGATCTTCGGCAGCCAGTCGTCCTCGAAGCCGCCGCCGCCGCTCGACGCCGCCGAGGCGGACGACGAGGACGAGGACGACTCGGCTGGTGACGAAGCCGTGCCGCAGCTGCTGTCGAGCGGCGCCGGTTCCACGACGTCGCATGGCAAGATGATGTTATCCAGAAGTTGCATCATGGTCGGCACCTCGTCGGGGCAGAACATGTCCTCTTCGGCACCTGACTGACTTCCCGTGGCCGCCGCCGCCGGCACCTTCTGCTCCGGCGATTCACCACCGGTAGGCCGCTGCGGATGCTGATAGGTAGCAACAGCAGCAGGCTGGAGGGGCTTGTGGGTGGCGGGGTCGATGCCCATCTTCCTCAGCTTCTTCTTGATGTGCGTGTTCCAGTGGTTCTTGATCTCGTTGTCGGTCCGGCCGGGCAGGTGGGAGGCGATCTTGGACCACCTGTTGCCGAGCTGCTCGTGCAGGTCGATCACCGTCTTCTCCTCCTCGTCGGAGAGCAGCCCGCGCTTGAGGTCCGGCCGAAGGTAGTTGGTCCACCGCAGCCGGCAGCTCTTCCCGCACCGGAGCAACCCTGTTCACAGAAACGCAAGTCACAACACGTCAAAACATTGGTCAATCAAAGAAAGGTCGTCGGCTGTGGGTCGTGACCAGAGTATGCATGCATGTAATTAGTCAAGCTAACCGGCCGGCTAGCCGGCCGGCGAGCAAGTGCAGGCAGTGAGTGACCCACCGGCGAGCTTGGGGACGGCTCTCCAGCAGCATTGGCCGTTGCTGAGGAGGAAGCTGACGAGCTTCTGGTCGTCCTCCGCCGTCCACGGGCCTTTCTTCAGCCCCACCTTGTCGCAGCACGGCTGCCTCCCCATTGCCACGAGCTTTGTTTGCACACACAAAGATCACTTCACTCGCAGGGAAATATCACCAAGCAACGTCGAGCCAACTAACCAAGCTCGTAGCAAACAGCTGCAAACTTTTTCTTTATATTTTTTAGCTCTGTTTTGGTGGCACAGGTACACAATAGCTAGCTAGCAAATGGCGGTTTAGCTTTAGCTACATGGTGAGACGCCATTGCCACCTTCCTTTATAAAGGAGGGGGAGGGAGAAGAAGACAAAGGGGCCGGTGGCTAAAAGCTTAGCCGAGGCACCATCAACTGGCGACTAACCGGACGGAAGTAGAAAAAAAAAATAGAATCGCAGTGCGGCTAGCGCGTGTGCGCGCGGAGGATGGACCTTGGACCAGTACTGGAGCTAGCTAAGGACGACGTGTCGTGGCGCCGCAGAGGCTGGCGCGTGGGGCCCTGCCGTTGGCGTCGCCGCTTTGCCGGGCTGCTGCTCATGGGTCCCTTTTGCTTGCGTTGCAAGTGCTGGCCTGCTAAGCTTTCAAGCTTTTGTTTGGATCCTCGTTTGTTGCTCAATCAAGGGGTTTCAACGGGATTAATTTTGGGGCATGTAATGTGTCCATTCCATCGAGTCATTATCATTTATTTAGCTTCTAAACATACTAATTGTATTGGCCTCCATTGTATCAAAGTCCTTCATTTTGTAGTTTTTTAAATTGAAATAACAGGGTAAATGGTAATCCCTTCTTCCATAATTCTTGACATGGTGTGGTTTTAGCTAAAACCAAGACAAGAATTATGAAACAGAGGGAGTAGCGTGATTGCATTTTTTTTTTACTTGTTGTGTCCATCGGGTTGGCTCAAAAATGCAGTTTCTGCATAACAATTTACACATGTTGTGCTCCAACTTAGATCACACCCATGATCAGTGTGGTAAAGAAAGGACAGACCCAGTGCATAGAAGCTCCCACACAAGCTGGGGTCTGGGGAGGGATTAAAGGAGCCTAGTCTTACCCATGCAAATTGCAATGCAGAGAGACTGGTTCAAACACAGGATCTCTTGACATAAGTGGGGAGGACTTCACCACTGCGCTAGGCATGCCCTCACCCATGATCAGTATGGTGTGTACAAAAAAAAGATGTATGCATGCAACTTCAGGTAAAGCCAATAATGCACGTACAACTTTCATGCCAGGCTCCCTACCACTATTTGTCTGCAATGCTAATCCAAAAGAACTGACACCTGACACCTGCTTGTGATTAGTGCCCGTTTCCTGTATGTATTTCAACAATCCACTAGCTTAACCTACAAGCACGGATCTCGAAGCTCCCCGATAACACGGTGACTACCTAGGTGGCATATATCCCCGATGGCATGGAACTATTTCTGTATTATTATATACTCTCTTTGTTGCTAAATATAAGATGTTTTAGCATTTTTCTGATTCACATGTATCTAGACCCGTTTTAATGTGTATGTTCACCCATTTCAATATGTATGTAGTCTACATTGAAATTATCTAAAACACCTTATACTTACTTATTTAGGAACGGAGGGAGTATGATACAATTTCATCTTACAAAGAATAAACAATTCCCATGTTCTAATTAATACTTTCATAATATATCCCATGAATTTTTAGATTAACAATCTCTTAAGTCCTAATTCAGAACTATGCCACAGATTTCCTGCACGAGGCCTGCGGCTTTATCATTGTCGAGTGTTGCGCTTTGTGTTTATGTTCAAATGATGTTTGTAAAGGTATGAAGTATGACGGTGTTGGCTCGACAAGTAGGGCGGTAGCACGATGTGATTTCGGTTCGGTGGTTCTCTCGAAACTAGATCTTTATCTTCTAGGTGCAAACTCTAGATCTAGTCCGTGTTGCTTATAGATGGAAATGACGGTACGGTGGTGGTGGTGTGTGTGTATATAGGTCGTTCTCTAGTTGAATCATTGTCCATGGATTTCTCGGGCCTGCACTTTGGGGGGGAAACACACAGTTTGGCCTTTAGAGGTTGGAACGGGCAATGGCGCCACATGCGCATCATTTTGTTTTTGGGAGTGTTACTTGTGGAGAACATTTTGAGACTTCTTATGTTCCCAAAGATGGTGGCCGATGTTGATGATTGCTACTCCATACTATTTACAGTTTCTTGTGTGACGTTGTTTTTTTCTTTCTATTTTCAAATAATTTGATTGTGTGCATCCTTTATGCGTTTTTGCCAGAATCATCCTCTATGTCTCGACTGACTCTTACGATTAGTTGCTACATAGACCGGATATACTTGATATTAGCTTGATGTTAATAATACCGTCAATCGTTCTAAAATTACGGTGCTACTTATGTGGTGCCCAAACCTAACTTTGATGGTGGGAATTAACAACTCCCCTACACTCTTGTTGCCAACTCCCCAAACTATACTGCCAAGTAACGAGATTCTAGTTAACAATTGACAACTCCCCCAAAGAGAGGGAGAGAGAGATCAAAGAGCGACAGGAATTAAATGATCTATAAGCCCCAAATTAACTATGTAGAGTTGAACAACGCCACCATAGTCGGACAAATATTTTATCAAGCTCGTGACCAATCCTACATTACGACCATTTCTCGATATAATTAATTAGCAGCTTCATCCTCTTCTTCAGCGGGGGAAACGCGGTTGTTGTGAACTTGACCTTTGAAGAGTTCAGTCCATATTTTGCCAAAAAATAAAAAGTTGAGTCCATTTATTACTTTAGAGATTCAGGTGTCACCTGCAAAGAGGATATTGCTAATTAACACGATTAGGGTAGAAACAAATAAGCAGCAGCGGTCAATAATTCAGAGGTCTGCAGCCGCAGTCTTCTCGATCTTCTCCGGACCGCATTTTGGTAGGCTGGAGACCTTGACCGACGCCGATCGATGCCGCTGGAGGGCGTTGGGGGTTGACAATGGCGCTCGCTGCCAGCAGCGCAAATGAAGGTCCGAACAACGAACAAGTTTCAGTCACAAGTGTGTTTTGCTGACATTCTGGACAGTACGCGTTGCACTTGCACTAGAGCCATAAACTAATGATCGTATATCCACTTCCCAGAGAGATAGTGGAGCGTTTTGTCAACAAAATACGGTGTTCGTAGCAAGCCCGCGTTCTACGGAAAATGGATACGCGCTCTAGCAATCGAGTCTACGGACGATTAATCGATCGGTACGCGCCCGATCGAGCACGCTCCGGAGGTAACAATGACATCGATATAGTATTGATCAAAGAAGCTAGCTAGTAGTTTGCTATTCGGAAATTCTGACCATGTGTCAGGCAAGCATCCAGCCAACGGCACAGCCAGTATATACAATACCGAGCCAGGACTTCAGAATGAGCAGTTCGTCCGTTGACTGACTTCACGAGCAAGACATACATGCTTGCATGCATCCGATTCTCTAGGTCAGTTCCGTGTACATTGGTCTACTCTACTCACCGGTCTCCCACAAGTATTTACTAAATCAGTTTTGATTCAACTCATCAGTCTGAACCCCGTAGAGCGCTTTCAGCTGTGTACGTAGAGCCTTCAGTTATAAGCTGGGTTGGTTCCGGTCAGAATATACGTATACTTCCTCCGTTCCTAAATGTAAGTCTTTGTAGAGATTTCACTATAAATCACATATGGATGTATATAGATGCATATTAAGTGTAGATTCATTCATTTTCCTCCGTATGTAGTCCACCTAGTGGAATCTCTACAAAGACTTATATTTAGGAACGGAGGGAGTAGTAATCACAGTAGAATTAAGCACTATGCGTAATGTGTAGTGTTACTAGTCAGTGCACATGGTTTCTTTAAGCTTACAATTAGCATACACCACTCCAAAGTCGCCTGTTATTAGGACTTCCAAAAGGAATTTTTGCGGGCACACGTGGACAGTTGCAGTTGGTCATTCCAATTTAATCTGGTCTTCTTCTGAATATCTCCACACCAATACCGATGGCAGCATACATGCATGAAACTTAAAAAAGATAGTAACCAGGGTGTGGTGTGGTTAACACTTGTCTGTCATGAGGCTTGTGCAACCATGCATCCGGCTAGCTACTTCCACGTAAAGAAAGTGAGAACGCGACGAGCAGCAGCAATGCGGGGTGGTCCAAAGATCGTGTCCCTGAACGAACCCAACAGCATGCATGCATGCAAGAAGGCAACCCTTTGACTACCGCAGCACCATTGCCGCCGGTGCTGCTTTTGCTCATCTCTACACCACACCCACGTACTGAAACTGTATTCCGCGTGTCGCCGGGCCTCGCTGCGGTAGACCGGCGTCCACGCGAACGGCATGATCGATCTTACATTTTACACCATGGGTGATCATTTGTCTAGCCCGTGGAGTGTGGAACTGCCGTTAGTTATGTATGGACAGTTCATGAGTGCCCTTCACTCCATGGCAAGGGCACACGTCTGGGACAACCCTGCGCTGCTACTTGCCTTGGAATCCACTGATGGCCCGAAGGGTGGTGTACTTCAGTTAGGACGAGGAGCAGCCGTGGTTTCCTTCCTCTCCCGTGGGGACATGGCTGGCTGCCTTCACTGTCTCACAAAGTGTTCCCTATCACGCATGACACGTTCACACCTCCTTTGAGATGGCTCTCCACTCCAGTGTGACATCTTTAGGAGTATGTAACGAGGAATCCCGTACCGCGGCTCTTCAGAATTATAATGTGCTCTCTTTTGCAACATCTCCATCATCAGTAAATAAAGATTGATTCCTTTCACGAGACCGATCGATCGCCGGAGCTTTGGCTCATTGGCTGCATCCTGGGTGCCTTTCATGGAGTCTCGTCCGCGGGTCGGTCTGACGGCGACGACTGCGTTCTGCGCCTTGCAATGGAACTGCCGACTTGAAGTCCATTTCTTCGACAAAGGACTGCAAGTCCATAAAGTCTGCATCTCATTCCACGTATGAAAACACGTTGCGGTCCGACTCCGAGTCGACGAAGATGCTCGGTTTTTCGCATTCAGCAAAGCATAATAACCAACCGGCCTGATCTGTGCTCGGGTCAGCGTGTATTCCGTCCCCCTGTACGTAGTGCTGTCCAAACAGCAACGGCCAACAGGCACTGAGCAGGTTCGCCAGACTTTCGTTTGGCATTTGAATAATGGCATGTCTAAGGTCAAAGTCGCTGGACCTGTCAGGCGAAACGTTCAAGGGTCTTTGAAATCTTGAAACGATCGTCGGAAGACAAAATCAGAAAAATGAAAAATATTGGTCGTGTTGCTCTCCTAGCTACCAGTCCACGCTGTAAAATAAGCTCTTCGTGTTCCCAGCCCATTCTTGTAAGCCAACATGATGCAAACCATCAAAGTTTTTTTTTTTTTGCAGGATATGCCGCATGAAAGTTACTCCGGAGTAAGCTACTCGCCGTTGACCGTTTCTACTCGAGACAAAAGGGACCATTTCTACTCATCAAGATATATAAGGGACAATCATTGTGTCAAGGAACCAACAACAATTGATCGATGAGGGTTCAAGTTCTAAGCATAAGCCTCACATGTCCGACTTATTCAGCGCATGATGAGAAATTAATTCGCACTTCAAACTACATAGGAATATTTTGTGTTTGTTTTTTCATTCTTAGTTGCTCACTTCATTAAGGAAAAGTACTGCCCAATTTAATTTAAAATGAGCAAGGAAAAACTTTTTCTTCCATGGATATTCCACATGCATAATAACCATAGTTTTGATTTTTTTTTCTTTTCTTGGAGAAACTTATTTCTATATCAACAAATAACGGCACTTGTAAGTTGTAAACCTTATCACGAGCACTTGTAAGATATATGAGGCGGAGCCCAGCTTTCCTCATCGACCTGCTAGCACTGCCATGGGTTCCTCTGCCCTCCGCCAGCTGCTACAGCGGCACGAGGGTGGGAGAACCTTAGATCAATGTGTTTGGTCTGTGTCCCGTAGGATTCTCGAGTTCTTCGTCACCGGTGAAGGTAGGGCTTCGCCATGATGGGAATAATTGTTCCTCGGCTTTTTGCATGTCAATGGTCTTCCTTGGAGGGACGTCAACGAGTTGAAGGATGGTGTCGACCGCTGCAGGGGATACTGTTGTGGTGTGTGTTTTCTCCTGTTCCATCTTCTTTCAATTAAGCTCTGCCAGATACGACTTCATCGGGGAACTTTTGAGGTCCGTGTTCCCTACCAGGCCACGCTGTAAAATAAGCATTTCGAGTTCGCAACCCATTTTTGTAAAGTAACATGTTGCAAACAAAATAACTATGCCCAAAAGTTAGCCCACTATTGACCATTTCGACTTGAGATAGAAGCGGACCATTTCTACTCAAGATATAAGGGACAACCATTGTGTCAAGGAAGGAACCTACAATATATAATCCACGAGGGTTGAAAATTTAAACACAAGCTTCACATTTTTGCACACAAATATCATTGATAACAAAAGACGGGTTCATTGAAAACAACCACTAGATGATCTTGTCGACCTGAAAACAAATAATAAACTTCAACATAACAAACTTTGGGGGCCACATTCATTTGCAGGAATTTTGCAGGCAAGGGAAATGGAAAAATTCCTACAAAGCAGAGGGCCAATATGTCGCTTACGCAGCACATGATGAGAAATTACTGTGCACTTCAAATTACAATCCAAATACTTTGGATTTATCTTTCCATGCTTTGTTGCTAACTTCATTAAGAAAAAGTACTCCCCAATTAAAAATGGGTAAGTAACTTTTCCTTTTGATTTTGTAGGGTATTTTTTCCTGTAGTTGAATTCTTTTTCTTCTCTCGATACATACTCCATATGCAAGATCGGAAGAAAACT
This sequence comes from Triticum dicoccoides, assembly GCF_002162155.2. NCBI lineage: Eukaryota > Viridiplantae > Streptophyta > Magnoliopsida > Poales > Poaceae > Triticum > Triticum dicoccoides. Next base: position 388,744,772 of record NC_041389.1, on the reverse strand, counting down.
GCACCGCTTCATCCGCGTGGGCGACACGGGTGGTTGTCGATCCAGTTTTCTAGGCGATCCTTCCCAGCGCGTTCTCCCCTCGCCGCAGTCGAGCTTGTCCACATAGCCGAAGGCGGCCGCGGGGCTCCGTTCCTATGGCTATTGGGGCACGAGTGATGATGTACACACGACACTTTGACGCAGTGAAGGCAGAAATGGTGTAGCGGGGGTGGCAGCATGCCTTTCCCTATGCAGTGGGAGCCCAAGAGACACAGAAGGAGCCGGCACCGCCATCTCCCCAAATTGAGAGATCCCACTCAACGAGCCAGGGTTGGCGTTGTTCCTATGGCGTATCTTTGATGTTGGGGCATGGCGGAATGAGATGGTGGTCATGGAGTAGTGTGGCGGTGGCCATACAACGGTCTGGCATGCCCACTGTTGGGCGGTGTCGGTCATGTTCGGCTGGATGGCCCTGCCCCGTTGAACGCGACATCACCGGACAACGGTCGCTAGAGAGGCTTGGACCTTCAGATCCGGTCGGGTTCACGATCTGCATCATTAGTGGCAATGCATAATGGTGGTCGTATCCTCCATCTCAGTGTTAGTTGCTGCCACAAGCAAGACGACGAAGGTAATGCCAGCATGTGGTGTTGTCGTCGGATGCAGATCAGTCATCAGCTTCCATGTGTGAGGACGATGCGGGGTCGTCGAAGCGTCCTAGACTCGGGATTTTGACGGTGTCGGTGACCTTCCTCCCTTGTCAAAGTCTACATCGTGTTGTGGCAAGCGGCACTTGTCATGACTCCACTATCTGCTCATGCGGGCATGGTCATCTGTCGCATGGCATATCATGTCATGACTGTGTGCATATGATGTTCCTAGGATTATGGAAAGTGGAAGTGACAACATAGGATGCCTTTGATTGGCTGGTGCTTCTCGATCACCTTGTCTTGAGCTCTACAGTGAAAACCCTAGGTCTAACCCTAGTTGGTTATACCTGACAATGGTGACGTTTTTACGTCGTTACTCGTTGAAGATGTTGCTTGGAATTCACTCGGACTCAACCTTCAGGGTGAAAACACATGACCTACCCTTCAGTTGTTGGATCCGGCGGTGGCAGCGCTTGCGTGTGGTTTACTTCATCAGGTTGTTCCTTTTGGAGAACATTTCTCATTCATTTTGTTGTCAAGAAATGGATGGTGTGGATGGTCGTTGTTGTATAGGTTGATCACTATTTTGATTGCTCTTTTTTTCTTTTTTCTCTCTCCGCCCAGGCACAATTTTGTTCTTATATGACCTTGTGCTTTGTAGGTATGATGTTTTTCATGTGTGCATTTGTGTTGCTATGTTCATCGTAAATATGCAGAGGCCGGGTGTGTGCTCATTGTGCTTGTACGCCCGATACTATATTTATGTGTCAATTAAAAACACTCCCTTTGTCAGGAAAAAAATCATACTCTATATACAAGCAATCATAGTTTCATTGCTTTTCAAGGAACTTATTTCTATATCAATTAGCAATGGCACTTGTAAGTTGTAACCTTATCATTAGCAAAATAATAGAGTTTCCAGCACGCAAATTGTCCTGATGGTTGGGAAATGATTGTCATTTTGGGTTGTAATGGAATTGATATATTGCATTCATCCGTTTGTGGTCCATTCCAGGTTCGAACATATCTTCTAATTGTATCACCGTTAAGCGGGGCTGACTAATTAACGAGCGCTCCTTCGGGAGCCTCACAACTATCAGCGCCACTTACGCGCTGTCAGCCTTTCGCCACGTGTCGCGCTCTGGGCGCTTCCTCCGGATTTTCTTTTTTATTTTTCCGCACGTGTTTCGGCTTTTTAAACGGTTTTTTTCGGGTTTTTTTGACGTTTTGATTTTCCACGGTCTTCCCTAGCTTTTTGACCAAAAAAAAAATCCCGCAAAAAACGCATTTTTTTGCGAGTCACGGTTTTGTTTTCGCGAGAGGCACGGCCGTGCCTCTTGGAAACGGGAAAAAACGCGTTTTCTATTTTTTTTTTCTCTTTCGCGAGAGGCACGGTTTTGCTTCCGTGAGAGGCACGGCCGTGCCTCTTGGAAACGAAAAAAAACATGTTTTTTGTTTTTTTATCTTTCACGAGAGGCACATTTTTGCTTCCGCGAGAGGCACGGTTGTGCTTTCGCGAGAGTCACGGCCATGCCTCCTCGAAAACGAAAAAAAATGTGTTTTCTGTTCTTTTTTTCTTTCACGAGAGACACGGTTTTGCTTCCGCGAGAGGCATGGTTGTGATTTAGTCAGAGGCACGGGCGTGCCTCTTCCGGAAAGGAAAAAAATCCGCGCTCCCGGTTCGTTTTTTTGTCCGCTTTTTTTTCATGGAAAAAAAGTTCGTCAAAACCTATCAACATGGCATATAGTTTTAAAGATCTCGACGCGCGAGGAATTCAACAGCGTAAGCGGTTCGAGATTTGGACGCACGGTTTAAGAGATAAAACGTTTTGAATAAACGGATCTACGAAAAAAAGGAAAACTCCCAGGTTGCGACAAGTGGTGCACATGCAGCGCGCCACTTGTCATAACCTGGAGAGGTTGGAGTGATCTCCACAAAAAGTACTCCTTAACTAGTGATTTCGCCATTAAGCGGATGACAAAATGAGACTAAATATTGACTGTCCAATATCATATTAGGCGCGACGACACATGTTTGTAACTTAGGGCCTCGAGGCCCAAGGTACCAAGGGAACAATAACAAGGCCCAAACGGAGCGTCGTCTGGTTGCGTCCAGCTCGGACCTCCTATATGGCGGGGTACGTGCAAGCAACGGGGCGAAATCACTAATTAAAGAGTATTCTTTACAAAAATGACTCTCACCTTCTTAGGTTGTAACAAATGGCGCGCTGTATGTGTATCACTTGGTGCAATCTGATATTTTTTCTCTTTTTTCGTAGATCCGTTTATTCGAAATATTTTATCTCCTAAACCGTACGTCCAAATCTCAAACCGTATTCATTGTTGGATTTCTCACGTCGAGATCTTTAAACTAGATCCCACTAATATGTTTTGACAAACTTTTTTTTATGAAAAAGGCCAAAAAAACGATACAGAGAGTATGTTTTTTTTTCTTCGAAAGAGGCACGGCTCATGAAAGCACAACCGTGCAGCTCGTGGAAGGAAAAACAGAACACGGGTTTTTTCGTTTTTTAGAGACACGGTTGTGCCTCTCGCGAAACCACAATTGTGCCTCTCGCGGAAGCAAAACCATGCCTTTCGTGGAAGAAAAAAACCACAAAACACATTTTTTTCCTTTCCGAGTGGCACGACCGTGCCTCTCGCGAAAGCACAATCGTACCTATCACGGAAGAGCAAAAAATAGAAAAAACACGGGTTTTTTTTTCATTTCCGACACGCACGGCCGTGCCTCTCACGGAAGAAAAAAATATAAAAAGAAAGCATTTTTATTTCGTTTCCGAGAGGCACGGCCGTGGCGGCGGGAGTGCCCACAGCGGGAAACATAGCGGCGGCAGCGAGCGCGCCAAGTGGCGTGCTCTCAGCCCACTCGCAAGTGATTGTTGCGAGGCTCCCGAAGGAGCGCTCGTCAACTAGATGCTCTCGCAGTTGGGGAAGCGTGCAGCCCCAGACCCCCACATGCCCTGTTGGCCGGCTCATGCAGGGGGACAGACGCTCCCTGTTTTTCTGTTTGTTTTTACGTTTCATCTTTATTTTATGTTTTTGTTTTATTCTATGTTAAAATAATTAGGGATTACAAAAAGCTTCCAATATTTCAAATTTTTGTGAGTTTCGAATTGTCAAAAACAGTTCTTGAATTCAAAAAATGGTCATCATTTAAAAATAAACATTTTCTAATTTTAATGAACATTTTTATATAGATGAAAAAAATTATGAGCATTCTTATTAATGATGAACAATTTTAAAACTTGAAGAACAAATTTTGAATTGGGTGAACATTTTTTAACTTGATGAACAATATTTGTATTCAATAGCTTTCAAAAAATGGATGGAAATTTTTTGAACTAAATGAAATCTATTTGAATTTGATGAACATTTTTTGAAAATGATGAACAGAATTGAATTTAACGAACATTTTTTAGGTCAGTGAACAAATATTGAATTTTGATGAACATTTTCTAAATCCAATGAACAAAAATTTGAATTCGATGGACATATTTTTACATCGGTGAATATTGTTTGTATTCGATGAACAAAAAAACCTTTGCGGATTTGAAAAGAAAATTTGCAAAAAGGGTGAAAAGGTAAAGTTGAAAAAAGAGAAAAGAAAAGGAAAAAAGAAAGAAGAAAGAAGAAAGTAAAAAAAATGAAAATTGAACCAGCCCATGAGAACCCACAGCGCGCGAGGGGGTGTGCGCGGTACGCGCCGTATATGATTCCCCTGTCTAGTTACTCGGCCGCTGTTCGCGTAAAGTGCGTGAGGCATGTGCTCGAGGGTTATCGAATTTTGAGGGTGTAAACTCTCCTACTCTCATGTTTTCCCCTCTCTCTCTCTCTCACTTCCAGATCCAAATTACATATCTGAGATTGTATACAATTCCCCAATTCCTATATGACGGGAATTTTTTGAATTTGATGAACATTTTTTAATACAATGGAAATTTTTGTAAATTTTATGCATTTATCTAATAAAATAAAATAAATATTTCGATGATAATTTTGAATTGTACGAATTGTAAAAAACTGTTGTAAATTTAAAAATAAATCAAAAAATGGAGATGAAATTAAAAGAGAAATAGAAAATCAAAACTAAAAGAGATAGTTAAAAACGAAAAAAAGGAAAGAACAAACACACACAAAAAATGGTTTGGGAAGGTTCTAGAACCTGCGAAAAAGGGGAAACGAGCAAGATGGGTCGCTACTAGCTGTCCCGCGCACCAAATAGAGTAACCCCTCAAAAATTAGTAGGGTAGAATATGGCGCGGGTAGTGCAGGTGTGCCAATCAAACGCGAACCGCCAGCGCATTCTGCCGTCCCACTTTGGGCTTCATAGGCTGTTTGCTCCCACTGATTTCAGGAAGATTAGCGAAGCTTTCCTGGAAGTGTTTAGTCGCATTTGCCTTTTTAACTTTTTCTTCTGTTATTCAATCTAAATTCTTCTATTTTGTCCTATTGAACATCTATTGAAATCAGGAATTGTTTTCGCAATTTAGAAAAAAATTAAACTCGGGAGCAATTTTTTGAAATCTGAGAATAACTTTTTGAAATTTAGCAAAATATTTTCGAAATTTGGTTACTACTCTTGAAATCTGATAATATTTCTGAATTCATGAGTATTTGTTTTAATTTCTGGAACAATTTTGAAATCTAAGATTTTCTAAAATCAAGAAAATTAATGAACTTTTAAAGAAATATTTTTAAAAATTCGTAAAGAAAAACTAAAAATCGATGTGCATTTCTTAATTTCACAAGAAATTTTCTGAATTCTAGATTTTTTAATTTCAGTGTAAAATAAAAGACAAAGTAAATACGAAAAAAAACCAATGGCAAACGAAATAAGGTGCCCCGGACTGGGCTGGCCGAGAACGCTTGGTGTGCTCGCGTTTGGTCGTAAGGAAATCCTTAAGAGCCAAACAAAGATAAGTTCGTACGGGCAGGGACGGAGCCAGGATTTGAACATAGGGGGGGGCAAAAAAAAATTCCTCTAGTGTAGAGACTCGTAAAAAAAATAGAAGAGACAGCCTTGTTAACGAACTAAATCTTCGTCAAAACATATTCTGCTGTGAGCAAGTTGAATTTTTATCAAAAGTTACCATCAGGCAAATGCCAAAGCAATTCACGTGTGAATGAACTAAATCTTTCTACTATTGGATGGGATAAACAATGCAAAAGCTTGTCCGATGGGTACAGCCGTACAGGGATATGTCCCCAATCGTTTACTTTTATACAGTTACTACCATTCGACTTGTGTAGTTCTGAAGGCATCCATTAATCTGATTTAGAAACATAAGCAAGGACAAACCAATGAGTGAGAAATAGACTAACCTAACCCTTTCCTTGGTCGCCGCTTCTCTCCACTGGTTGCGCGGCCGGCCGGCCGCGCGTCCGCGCAAGATGGCCCTCGTTCACGTTAGACGCTATCTCGTCTAAGCAAGGATTGTCCGCTCAAATTGAAACGGCGCTGGTCATGAACTGCCCTAGAGCTCAGAAACGGCGCTGGTCATGGACTCAGATTGAAACGGCGCTGGTCAGGAACTACCCTAGACAGCTAGACCTTGGCGACAGGCATCGGACGATGGAAAATCAAACGATCTGACCGTCTCCCTTCGCGCTGGGCTACTTCCTGCGGGGTGTTAAAAGATGGGCTTTGTGATTTAGTTGGGCTTCAGGTGGTCAGGGGGGGCGATATTAGCTAAATATCCACTTTTTTCTACCGACCTGCTACTCGCTACCGAGTAAAATGAGATCGTTAGGGGGGGTCTCCTCGCCCCCCCTTGGATTCGTCCCTGCGTACGGGGTGCACAACCCAGTTTAGCCTATGTGTGTGACAAGATTCTACTAATTCTTTTTTTAAGGAAGTACCTAGAACTCATCTAGATGAGATATAATTTGGTCTTATTCACTTAAAAATAAGAACAGATACAATCCATGTCTGCATACACGCATCTTATAGCATCACATTCAATGCTATAAAAAGTGAATGAGACCAAATTATATCTCATCTAGATGAGTTCTAGCAAAATTGTTTTTTTTAACACAGTACAAACACAAGCGCTCATATATACGAGCATACACTCACTCTTATGAATGCATACACGTATACCCTACTCCTATGAGCACCTACGAAAGACTGGGCCATCATATCAACTTGAGATTTACGAAGTCACCATAGGTGCCTCATTGTTGACGAGAACGTCTTCTCCCACTGAAATGGCATCACCGGAAATCTTGAATAAATCAAGGAATAATGCGAGCACCAGCATTTTCTGGTGGGCTGGGGATACCATTTTCCCTCTAACCATCCAACCACAGATTGGTTCATAGGTTATACGAATTCTATGGATTGATGTTAGTGAAGGAAATATGCCCTAGAGGCAATAAGAAAGTTGTTATTATATATTTCTTTATTCATGATAAATGTTTATTATTCATGCTATAAATGTATTAACCGGAAACTTGATACATGTGTGGATACATAGACAAAACACCGTGTCCCTAGTATGCCTCTACTTGACTAGCTCGTTAATCAAAGATGGTTAAGTTTCCTAGCCATAGACATGTGTTGTCATTTGATGAATGGGATCACATCATTAGGAGAATGATGTGATGGACAAGACCCATTCGTTAGCTTAGCATTATGGTCGTTCAGTTTTATTGCTACTGTTTTCTTCACGTCAAATACATATTCCTCCATCTATGAGATTATGCAACTCCCAGATACCAGAGGAATGCCTTGTGTGCTATCAAACGTCACAACGTAACTGGGTGATTATAAAGATGCTCTATAGGTATCTCCGAAGGTGTTTGTTGGGTTGGCATAGATCGAGATTAGGATTTGTCACTTCGAGTATCGAAGAGGTATTTGTGGGCCCTCCCGGTAATGCACATCAGAAGAAGCCTTGCAAGCAAAGTGACTAATGAGTTAGTTGCAGGATGATGCATTACGGAACAAGTAAAGAGACTTGCTAGTAACGAGATTGAACTAGGTATGAAGATACCGATGATCGAATCTCGGGCAAGTAACATACCGATGACAAAGGGAATAACGTATGTTGTCATAACGGTTCGGCCGATAAAGATCTTCGTGGAATATGTAGGGTCAATATGAGCATCCAGGTTCCGCTGTTGGTTATTGACAGGAGAGGTGTCTCGGTCATGTCTACATAGTTCTCGAACTCGTAGGGTCCGCACGCTTAACGTTCGATGACGATTTTGTATTATATGAGTTATGTGATTTGGTGACTGAATGTTGTTCGGAGTCCCGGATGAGATCACGGACATGACGAGGAGTCTCGAAATGATCGATAGGTCAAGATTTATATATAGGACGATAGTATTCGGACATCGGAAGTGTTCCGGGGGTACCGGGTACGTATGAGGTCACCGGAAAGGGGTTCTGGGCAACCCCAGCAAAGATATGGGCCTTATTGGGCCAAGAGGGGAAATACAACAACCATCACGGGCTGTTGCGCCCCTCCATATGGGCCGCACCTGAGGGAAAGGGAAGGGGAGAAGAGAGAAGGAAGGGGAGGGATTCGGCCTCCCCCTTCCTTCCCTCCTCCCTCCTCTTTCATTCCCCCTCCGGTGGATATGCTAAGGGAGGAGGCTGAATTGGGAGGCGCCCAAGTAGAATTCCTCCTACTTGGGGCGCCCTCTTGGCTGCTTCTCCTCCCCTCCAACCTATATATATGTGAGGGGAGCACCTCTAGAACACACAATATTGATTCCTAGCCATGTGTGGCGCCCCCTTCCACAGTTTACGCCTCCGGTCATATTCACGTAGTGCTTAGGCGAAGCCCTGCGCGGATCACTTCACCATGTCGTCGTGCTGACGCAACTCTCCCTCGACACTTTGCTGGATCAAGAGTTCGAGGGACATCATCGAGTTGAACGTGTGTAGAACTCGGAGGTGTCGTACACTCGGTGCTTTGATCGGTCGGAAAGAGAAGAAGTTCGACTACATCAACTGCGTTGTCAAACGCTTCCGCTTTCGGTCTACGAGGGTACATGGACACACTCTCCCCCTCTCGTTGCTATGCATCTCCTAGATAGATCTTGCATGAGTGTAGGAATTTTTTGAGATTGCATGCTACGTTTCCCAGCAGTGGCATCCGAGCCAGGTCTATGCGTAGATGATATGCACGAGTAGAACACAAAGAGTTGTGGGCGATGATCGTCATACTTCTTACACCAATGTCTTATTTTGATTCGACGGTATTGTTGGATGAAGCGGCCCGGACAAACCTTACATGACCATGTTCATGAGACCGGTTCCACCGACATACATGCAACTAATTTTGCATAAAGGTGGCTGGCGGGTGTCTGTTTCTCCAACTTTAGTTGAATCGAATTTGACAGCGGCCGGTCCTTGTTGAAGATTAAAATAGCAAACTTGATAAATCACCATTGTGATTTTGTGATGTAGGTAAGAACCATTCTTGCTAGAAGCCCATAGCAGCCACGTAAAACTTGCAACAACAAAGTAGAGGACGTCTAACTTGTTTTTGCAGGGCATGTTGTAATGTCATATGGTCAAGACATGATGTGATATACGTTGTTGTATGAGATGATCATGTTTTGTAGAATTATCGGCAACTGGCAGGAGCCTTATGGTTTTGCTTTATTGTATGAAATGCAAACGCCATGTAATTGCTTTACTTTATCACTAATCGGTAGCGATAGTTGTAGAAGCAATAGTTGGCGAGACGATCACGATGCTACGATGGAGATCAAGGTGTCGAGCCGGTGACGATGGATATCATGACGTTGCTTTGGAGATGGAGATCAAAAGCACAACATGATGATGGCCATATCATGTCACATATTTTGATTGCATGTGATGTTTATCTTTATGCATCTTATTTTGCTTAGTACGGCGGTAGCATTATAAGATGACCCCTTAACTAAATTTCAAGGTATAAGTATTCTTCCCGAGTATGCACCAGTGTGAAAGTTCTTCATGTTGAGACACCACATGATGATCGGGTGTGATAGGCTTTATGTTCACATACAACGGGTGCAATCCAGTTTTGCACATGTGGAATACTTGGGTTAAACTTGACAAGCCTAGCATGTACAGACATGGCCTCAGAACACTGGAGATTGAAAGGTCGAACGTGAATCATATAGTAGATATGATCAACATAGAGATGTTCACCATTGATGACTACTCCATCTCACGTGATGATCAGACATGGTTTAGTAGATTTGGATCGCATTTCATTTAGATGACTTGAGGGATGTCAATCTGAGTGGTAGTTCTTAAGTAATATGATTAATTGAACTTAATTTATCATGAACTTAGTCCTGATAGTTTTTGCATATCTATGTTGTAGATCAATGGCCCGTGCTACCGTTTCCTTGAATTTTAATGTGTTCCTAGAGAAAGCTAAGTTGAAATATGATGGTAGAAACTACACGGACTGGGTCCGTAACTTGAGGATTATCCTCATTGCTACACAGAAGAATTATCTCCTTGATGCACCGATAGGTGAAAGGCCTGCTGCAGGAGCATATGCTGATGTTATGAATGTCTGGCAAGCTCGATCTGATGACTACTCGATAGTTCAGTGTCCCATGCTTTATGGCTTAGAATCGGGACTTCAAAGACGTTTTGAACATGATGGACCGTATGAGATGTTCGAGGAGTTGAAGTAATATTTCAAGAAAATGCCCGGGTTGAGAGATATGAAGTCTCTAACAAGTTCTATAGCTGCAAGATGGAGGAGAACAGTTATGTCAGTGAACACATACTCAGAATGTCTGGATATCATAATCACTTGACTCAACTGGGAGTTAATCTCCCAGATGATTGTGTCATTGACAGAGTTTTTCAATCACTGCCATCAAGCTACAAAGGCTTCGTGATGAACTATAATATGCAAGGGATGGAAAAGACTATTCCCGAACTCTTCGCAATGCTCAAAGCTGCGGAGGTAGAAATCAAGAAGGAGCATCAAGTGTTGATGGTTAACAAGAGCACTAGTTTTAAGAAAAAAGGCAAGGGAAAGAAGGGGAACTTCAAGAAGAATGGCAAGCAAGTTGCCACTCTTGGGAAGAAACCCAAAGCTGGACCCAAGCTTGAAACTGAGTGCTTCTATTGCAAAGGGGCTGGTCACTAGAAGCGGAACTGCCCAGGTATTTGGCGGATAAGAAGGATGGCAAAGTGAACAAAGGTATATTTGATATACATGTTATTGATGTGTACCTTACTAATTCTCGTAGTAGTGCTTGGGTATTTCATATCGGTTCGGTTGCTCATATTTGTAACTCGAAGCATGGACTACGGATTGAACTAAGATTGGCTAAGGACGAGGTGACGATGCGCGTCGGGAATGGTTCCAAGGTCGATGTGATCGTCGTCGGCACACTACCTCTACATCTACCTTCGTGATTAGTTTTAGACCTGAATAATTGTTATTTGGTGCCAGCGTTGAGCATGAACATTATATCTAGATCTTTTTTAGTGCGAGACAGTTATTCATTTAAATCAGAGAATAATGGTTGTTCCATTTATATGAGTAATATCTTTTATGGTCATGTAAAGAGTGGTCTATTTCTGTTGAATCTCGATCGTGGTGATACACATATTCATAATATTGATGCCAAAAGATGCAAAGTGGATAATGATAGTGCAATATATTTGTGGCACTACCGTTTAGGTCATATTGGTGTAAACCGCATGAAGAAACTCCATGCAAATGGACTTTTGGAATCACTTGATTATGAAGCAGTTGATACTTGCGAACCATGCCTCATGGGCAAGATGACTAAAACTTTGTTCTCCCGAACAATGGAACGAGCCAATGACTTATTGGAAATAATGCATACCAATGTATGCGGTCCGATGAGTGTTGAGGCTCATGATGGGTATCGTTATTTTCTGACCTTCACAGATGATTTGAGCAGATATGGGTATATCTAATTAATGAAACATAAGTCTGAAACATTTGAAAAGTTGAAAGAATTTCAGAGTGAAGTGGAGAATCATCGTAACAAGAAAATAAAGTTTCTATGAACTGATCGTGGAGGTGAATATTTGAGTTACGAGTTTGGCCTTCATTTAAAACAATGTGGAATAGTTTCACAAATCACGCCACTTGGAACACCACAGCGTAATGGTGTGTCCAAACGTCGTAACCGTACTTTATTAGATATGGTGTGATTTGTGATGTCTCTTACCGATTTACCACTATCGTTTTGGGGTTATGCATTAGAGACAACTACATTCACATTAAATAGGGCACCGTCAAAATCCGTTGAGACGACATCGTATGAACTGTGGTTTGGCAATAAACCTAAGCTGTTGTTTCTTAAAGTTTGGGGATACGATACTTATGTCAAAAGGCTTGAGCCTGATAAGCTCGAACCCAAATCGGAGAAATGCGTATTCATACGATACCGTAAGGATACAATTGGATACACCTTCTACCATAGATCCGAAGGCAAGATCTTTGTTGCTAGGAATGGAACCTTTTTAGAGAAGGAGTTTCTCTCGAAAGAAGTGAGTGGGAGGAAAGTAGACCTTGATGAGGTAATTGTACCTTCTCTCAATTTGGAAAGTATCTCATTCGAGAAATCCATTCTCGTGATGCCTACACCAACTAGAGAGGAAGCTAATAATGATGATCATGAGCCTTCAGATCATGTTACTACTGAACCTCGTAGGTCAACCAGAGCATGATCTGTACCAGAGTGGTACGGCAATCATGTTATGGAAGTCATGTTACTTGACCATGACGAACCTACGAACTATGAAGAAGCTATGATGAGCCCAGATTCCAATAAATGGCTTGAGGCCATGAAATCTGAGATAGGATCCATGTATGAGAACAAAGTCTGGACTTTGGTGGATTTGCCCGATGATCGGCGACCCATAGAGAATAAATGGATCTTCAAGAAGAAGATTGACGCTGATGGAAATGTTACTGTCTATAAAGCTCGACTTGTCGCAAAAGGTTTTCGACAAGTTCAAGGAGTTGACTACGATGAGACTTTCTCACCCATAGCGATGCTTAAGTCTGTCCGAATCATATTAGCAATTGCCGCATTTTATGATTATGAAATCTGGCAAATGGACGTCAAAACTGCATTCATTAATGGATTTCTTAAAGAAGAGTTGTATATGATGCAACCAAAAGGTTTTGTCGATCCTAAAGTGCTAACAATGTGTGCAAGCTCCAGCGATCCATCTATGGACTGGTGCAAGCACCTTGGAGTTGGAATATACACTTTGATGAGGTGATCAAAGCATATGGTTTTATACAGACTTACGGTGAAGCCTGTATTTACAAGAAAGTGAGTGGGAGCTACGTAGGATTTCTGATTTTATATGTGGATGACATATTGTTGATTGAAAATGATATAGAATTTCTGGATAACATAAAAGGATACTTGAATAAAAAAATCAATGAAAGATCTTGGTGAAGCTCCTTATATATTGGGCATCAAGATCTATAAAGATAGATCAAGACGCTTAATATGACTTTCACAAAGCACATACCTTGATAAAGTTTTGAAGAAGTTCAAAATGGATCAGTCAAAGAAAGGGTTCTTGACTGTGTTACAAGGTGTCAAGTTGAGTCAGACCCAATGCTCGACCACTGCAGAAGATAGAGAGAAAATGAAAGCCATTTCCTATGCCTCAGCCATAGGTTCTATCGTGTATGCTATGTTGTGTACCAAACCTGATGTGCGCCTTGCTATAAGTTTAGCAGGGAGGTACCAAAGTAATCCAGGAGTGGATCACTGGATAGCGGTCATGAACATCCTGAAGTACCTGAAAAGGACTAAGGATATGTTTCTCGTTTATTGAAGTGACAAAGGGCTCGTCGTAAATTGTTACGTCGATGCTAGCTTTCACACTGATCCGGATGACTCTAAGTCACAAACTGGATACGTATTTTTATTGAATGGTGGAGCTGTCAGTTGGTGCACTTCCAAGCAAAGCGTCGTGGCGGGATCTACGTGTGAAGCGGAGTACATAGCTGCTTCGGAAGCAGCAAATGAAGGAGTCTGTATGAAGGAGTTCATATCTGATCTAGGTGTAATACCTACTGCATCGGGTCCAATGAAAATCTTTTGTGACTATACTGGAGCAATTGCCTTGGCAAAGGAATCCAGATTTCACAAAAAGACCAAATACATCAAGAGACACTTCAATTCCATATGTGATCTAGTCAAGGAGGGAGACATAGAGATTTGCAAAATACGTATGAATCTGAATGTGGCAGACCCGTTGACTAAGCTCTTCCACGAGCAAAACATGATCAGCACCAAGACTCCATGGGTGTTAGAATCATTACTTTTGTAATCTAGATTATTGACTCTAGTGCAAGTGGGATACTGAAGGAAATATGCCCTGGAGGCAATAATAAAGATGTTTGTCGGATGTTGGGTTCCGGCAGACCCTTGAGGTTCGAACACTGGGGTGCGCGCGAAGATCTTCCCCCTACCAATCCACGTCCAATCGCCTCATGAGAATCTAAGCTAAATCGATGAACAACACGAGGGACACAAGATTTATACTGGTTCGGGCCACCGTTGTGGTGTAATACCCTACTCCAGTGTGTGGTGTGGTGGATTGCCTCAGGGGCTGATGATGAATAGTACAACGGGAAGAATAGCCTCGCCAGAGGTGTTCTTGAGCTGGTGTGGTGTTCTCGTAGGAAAGGATTCGTCCCCTCGCTACTGTGGTGGCTATCTCTATTTATAGAGGCCCTGGTCCTCTTCCCAAATATTGAGCGGGAAGGGCGCCAACAACGGCCGTTTTGAAGGGGAACGTCTAGTACAAGCTATCCTGACTAAAGTTGGTCTTCGGCTGCCAAAGGCACTAGCGATGATGCCGTCTTGGGCTCCACGGTGACCTCCATCCTGCCGCTCTGCTGGCCTTGGTATCGTTGCATCGAAATGGTAACCTTTGCCTGATGCCTCGGTACTCCGTGCCTGTGCTTGCCCCCTTTGCACCAAAGAGGAAACAAGGACACTACGCAGGCCGGCGCCCGCCTGGTCTCGATCGTCATGGCTTGCGTCACGAGCACCTCACGAGGTACCCTTGCCTTGATCTCTCCGCCTCCTCGCGAGCCTACCTGGCGAGGACACTCCTGAGGAAGCCTTGCGCCGTCCGCCCCGCGAGGCTTGGCCCCTCGCGAGGGTCTTGAGTTTGCATTGATGAAGATGGGTCGCACTGGGCCTGCACTTGAGCCACGTTGCAGGCCGCAGGCAGGCAAGTCTGGGGACCCCTGTTCCTAGAACACCGACAGTAGCCCTCGGGCCCAAGGCACGCTCGGACTTGGCTTAGCAGAGAAGCGAAGGGGCAAGTGCGGAGCGCCGCGGGCCCCAACAGCCTACGGCCTTGGGTGCCGCGTGGTGGTTGATTGGACGTGGGCGTCTCCGCTTCCCCACGCTCCCTCATTATGCGCCTAGCTAGGCGGCCACGAGGCTTGTACACAGTTATTCTCCCCTTGTTGCCCGTGCGCTTCTTGTTCCCCTTTCCTCCTTGAGCCTATGCTTCCGCCTCCAATCCATGTTGGGTTCTTCCCCCTTTCGATTGCCATGGCGCCAACGAAAAAGGAAAAGGGGGAGAAACCTGCACCTTCGTCCGGCTCGCCTCCAGCACCTGCTCCCGCCATCGACCAGTCACTCATACTCAATCTGGAAGCCTTAGAGAAGGTCCGCTCCGCGCTCGTCTCCAGCTTCAACGAGTGCGGGAGGACTACGACCTGGCCCGTGTCCCATGCCTCCTTCAACAGGATCGTCACGGAGGTCCGATTCTTCGCCGACGCCCTGTGGGCGGGCCTGGTTCCCTCCTTCTCCACTTTCTTCAATGCAGTGCTTTCCCATTACCAGATCCATATGATGCATCTCGGTCCCCAATCCATTCTTCTTCTTGCTGTCTTCGCCTTTGTCTGCGAGGCCATGGTGGGGATTCCTCCTTCCGTTGCTCTTTTGTGCCACTTCTTCTCTCTGCGCCTGACTGACCCTTCCCAATGCTCGGGATGCGTGAGCTTCCAGGCCGTGCCGGAGAAGGCCGCCTTGGGGACCGATTTTGGTCTCCCGTCTTCTGCGAGCGGGTTCCAAAAGCGATGGCTGTATGTGGACATTGGGGTGCCTAGCCCTCTGCTCGCGCACCCGACATTGTCTGCCATTCCCAATCCCGGCTGGGGTCACGAGAAGCTTACGAGCCCCCAGCTTGCTTTCGTCTGGCATCGCTTCTAGAGGTTGAGGACGCTTGGCGTGACGGCGCCTCAGGTGGTGAAGGAGTTAATCTAGCACCATTCCCGTCCGATGTGGGCTTTTTCCGGGCATCAGGACCGCATGAGGCTCGAGGAAGGGGATCTTGCGCCTGAAATGCTGAGGAAGGTGCGGAGAGTCCTGACTGGCGACCCCTCTCCAAGCAGCGTCCGACATGGAGGCGCCCTCTTGTATCTTTGCTCAAAGAGGGTCGAGTTCGTGAGTCAGATGCCCCGCTTTGATGAATGGGGGCTGCGCCCGGCTGGCCTTGTGGGGCCCCGCAAGAATCCGGTTGTCGTGGCTCCTCCCCCGATCGCCCGCGTCGGTCCTTCCTCAGGAGTCGGTGCAGGAAGGCAGGCATCGGCGAGAGCTGGGGGGACTGACGTTGAGGTACCGATGTCGCACGGGGCTCCCGAGGCGTCATCCTCCGGTGCTTACGGATCCCATCTCGAGGTGGTGGCTGATGAGGGGGCGCGACCTGCGGCTCCCGAGGACGAAGCCCCCGAGGCCTCGGCAGGCCACCAAGAGGTGGCACCTGATCACTCCTCTTAGACTGGCGCCTTTGATGTGGGTCGTCCTGATGCTTCTGCTCCTATGCCGCGCGCCGGCCCTCACGTCGAGAGCTTGGGCTGGTTCCACATAGATTTAGAGGCCCTCCGCAAGAGGAAGGAGGCTTCGGGTGGTGAAGATCGCCCGTGCCGTCCATTGAAGCATAGGAGGTACTTCGCCGTGGACGAGTAAGTCCCTCCTTATTATAGTTCCTTGTTTGCCGTTCCCTTTGCTGACCGTGGCCTTTCAGGATCCCTCCTGCCGAGCCCGCGAAGCCAGCCAAGGATCTGCTTCCTCAGGCTTCACTTCCACCGCCGCCTTGATCACCCCGGGCTTGTGCGCTATCGTCGGCGCGAGTTCGGCTGGAGAGGTAGGCCGACCCACGGCGTGCCTTGAGCCCGTGGGCACGCCGCTCCTCCTTCGCGAGCTCTCCTCGGGCACACCTAGCTTGCCCCGGGCTCCTCCGCTGATCATAGGCGGCGAGTGGTTAAAGTCGATCTTTGGTTCTTCACGAGGGGGTGGATCGGCGCCGGGTGGGTCCCTTGTGG
This sequence comes from Triticum dicoccoides, assembly GCF_002162155.2. Classification (NCBI taxonomy): domain Eukaryota; kingdom Viridiplantae; phylum Streptophyta; class Magnoliopsida; order Poales; family Poaceae; genus Triticum; species Triticum dicoccoides. The sequence goes on along the minus strand of NC_041389.1, from coordinate 388,727,797 downwards.
GGCCCGTCCGGCGATCATGGGAGCACCAGCCCCCAGCCCCCTGCCAAGAGGCGGCGAGTCACTCCAGGGTCCTCCGTCGGCGCCGATGGCGGAGGATGACGTTGACGACGGGCTCAGGCGTGCGCGGGAGTGCAGCGCTGTCCGCCGAGAGTTCCTCCAGAGGGCGACAGATGCAGTGAGCCAGCTTGGTGCAGAGCTTGCGGGCGAGGACGCGCGTCTTGAAGCCAAAGGCCTGCGGCTGATCGAGGAGTGACGCAAGCTGAAGGAGGCTGTTGGTCTCGTGCGCCACCAGCATGATCTCGACAATGTCAAGGCTGAGGCATCTCTGGTGGCCTCATGGGAGGCCTGCTCCCGAGCCATTGAGGAGGCACATGAGGCAGATCAGCGACGCAAAGCTATGAAAGAGCGCGCGTGGGAGCTCCAAGACTGGTGCAATTCTCTGGAGCAGCAAGTGGAGTTGCGCTGAGCTGCCCTTGCATCGCTGAAAGGGGCGCCCGCCAAAGAGGACGAGCTCCGGAGGCGCAAGGAAGCGCTGACACTCGAGGCTGCTGAGCGCAACCTCGATCTTGAGCGGTTGGAGACGAGGGAGCGCCAGGTCACCCAGGCGGAGGACGAAGTCGATGCGCGGGAGGCCTGGATCCAAGAAGAGATCGACTGCCGCATGGCGGAAGCTCGCGCGGGCCTTGAGCACGAGTATGAAGAGAGGCTGGAGCTGATCAAGGGTGAAGTCACGGGCAAGATTGCTGCTCTCAGAACCAGGCTGACCGAAGCCACGCAGCAAGCTGAGGCCACTGCAGCCACCCTAGGCAAGACGCAGGCTGAGCTGGCCTCCTCTCGTGCAGAGTTGCTTCTTCTTCAATGATGGGTTGACGACGCCGAGGCCGTTGCACAGCGGAACGAGGATGAGATTCGCCAGCGGCAGACGCTGGAGCACATGCATGGCCCCATGCTCCGGACACTCAGGGAGAGGGCCAACGCGGCCTTGGGCAACATCTGCGAGGCAGCCGCTGAGGAGCCGCATGTGACCAACTACGTCGGCAATCTCCGATTCTTCACTGACATGGTGACGCATCTGGAGAGCCGCTCTGAGAGGTCTCGCCAGCTGGTAGAGGAACGGAGCTGCGGCCTGCTCGCACGGGCATTCTCCCGTGTTTTCAGCCATCTCTAGAACATCGACCCCCTCTTCAACTTTGACGCCGCCATCTCCCCGGTGCCTGAGGCTGTCCGAGGTGACCTAGCGCGATGGGTGGAGGACAATGTAGATGCACTCGTCCGGGCCTTCACTTCTGATGACGACGGGGTGATCGTTGCTGCTGACGAAGGCGACGTGGTGAACGGCGGTGAAGATGGTGCCAACGACGGTGATGGGGAGGCCAGTGATAGCGACAGTGGTGCGAGCGACGCCTCTGGGGATGCCCAAGGGGACGTGATGAGCTACATGTCCGATTGATCCCACGCTCCCCCCTGCTGTTTATCGACTCGGGCGTGGCCCTGAAGGTTGTAAGAGCATTTTGGAAGGGGAAGCCCCTCATGTAAAAAAGATTGTTGCCTATGTGTTGTCAAGGTCGGCGCCAGATGGGCGCCCGTATGATGTCATGATTTCCGTGATGAGTTGGTTGTCGTGGTTTTACCTTTGCCTTGGCGAGCTTTGAGTAGTCTTGCAGCGTCCATCCGAGGGTCTCATGGAGGTCCCGTTTGACCACGTGGCGAGAGCCTGGCGAGAGCGAACACCGGCCGCGGACCGGCTAGCGCACATGCTAGGCCCTGCCCTACTCGCGAGGGGCTCGCAAGAGGGAGGCAGCTGGTGTGAATTCCAACTTGAGCAGAAACTGGAACACAAGAAAGCACACGAATAAGACAAGACACCCCTCCCCGCATACGCAAACACAAATTCGACTTCAACTTAGATCCGAAACGAGAAAGCTTGTTCGCACAAAAGGAAGCAAAAGCAAAAGGCCGCGTCCAGCATCTAGTCTAGTCTTCGACGTCTTCTCACCAGCGCGGAGCTAAGTGCTGCCACTGGGCATGGGAGGGAGCCCCTGAGGCCCGAGGGCGGCTCTCCGGAGACTCCGGGGCGTGTACAACCCCAACTCATTATTACGTGAGAGTGTCACGGGCGGCGAGCTTCACAGGCATTGGGCCTTCTTCACAGGTACCGGCCTTGCTTCATACGCCAGATGAGGGCCCTGCCTTGTGCCACCCTTGACCACCATTGACGGTGACCGGAAACCAGGACGACGCCAATGGGGGAAAGGGGACGCCAGCGGTTCCCTCGACGACCACGGGTCCTCTGCCGGGGGCAGGCCTTGGGGTACCTCCCCGACAGAGGGACTACCTCCGAAGAATGCCTTGCTCTGCGTGCCGTGGGGAGGAGCCTGGCTCCCGGCTCCTCTCCTGCTGCCCCAGTGCGCTCCTCCTGAGGGGAGGGAGGATGCCGCACTGGGGCAGCCATCCACTGCAGCGACCTAAACCTCCTGCGACCCATGGTTAGCATAAGCTTGCTCCTGAGGAATTAGCGGTACCCGATAGTTGCTGCCGCCAGGACGGCTGTTAAGGCTTCCATGAGGCTCCTGAAAGGGCTCGGCTTCTGGCGCCTCTTCCTCCCAGCTTGGCCCGAGGAACGAGCCGTGGTCTTCTTCTAGTGCGTACTCTCGATCCACCATGTGGGGCACATAGGCCTCCGGGGTCACCGCCCCAAAGGCCTCGCCGTAGTGCCCCACGCGCCATGCTGTTCGGCTTGAAGCTCCATCTTGGGGGCGGTAGGGCGGTGGCCCGCCAGGGCCGTAGGCAGTGATGTGCATGCCCTCGCTTACCAAGGGCGGTGCCGGCGCAGCTTGTAGCCCAGCGCTGTCGGCCAGGCTGGTGTTGATGAAGCCTTGAGGTGCGCCCGGGGGTGCGTGGGCACGGATAGGCCCGCAGTGTGACCCGCCCGGGGCCTAGGGTGGAAGCTGGACGCAGAACGGAGGTGCCCCTGAAGCAGCGGCATCCAGGAGCTCAGCGACACGCTCCAGCAGCGCATCATGGCCGCTTTCTTGCAGTCTGCACCGCAGCAGTTCTCGCGCCACCGTGAGTGCAGCCTTCATGTTCTCCTGCTCCCGTCAGGTGTGCGGTGTTGTGGCCGCGGCGTGGCTTGAGGCCCTTGCTGCTGATCGTACCTGTCGCGGAGTGAGGGCAGGCAATGCTTGACCGCGTCGCCCATGCCCTGCAGCGCTCTGCGGAGCGCGGGATGCCTGAGGTGCGGGGTTGAGGTCACCTTGGGCAGGCAGCACGGCATGGGCAGGCCATGCCGCCCAGCGCTTGGAGTTGGCTGTCGGGTCGCCGGACATGGAGGCGGCGAAGCGGCGGAGCGCAGGACGGAAGAAGAAAGATTTCGGCGCACCCCTACCTGGCGCGCCAAATGTCGGATGTTGGGTTCTGGCAGACCCTTGAGGTTCGAACTCTGGGGTGCGCACGAAGATCTCCCCCTACCAATCCACGTCCAATCACCTCGCGAGAATGTAAGCTAAATCGATGAACATCACAAGGGACAGGAGATTTATACTGGTTCATGCCACTGTTGTGGTGTAATACCCTACTCCAGTGTGTGGTGTGGTGGATTGCCTCAGGGGCTGATGATGAACAGTACAAGGGGAAGACTAGCCTCGCCAGAGGTGTTCTTGAGCTGGTGTGGTGTTCTCGTAGGAAAGGATTCGTCCCCCCCCCCCTCCCGCTACTGTGGTGGCTTTCTCTATTTATAGAGGCCCTGGCCCTCTTCCCAAATATTGAGAGGGAAGGGTGCCAACAACGGCCGTTTTGAAGGGGAACATCTATTACAAGATATCCTGACTAAAGTTGGTCTTCGGCTGCCAAAGGCACTGGCGATGACGCCGTCCTGGGCTCCACGGTAACCTCCATCCTGCCGCTCTGCTGGCCTTGGTCTCGTTGCACCGAAATGGTAACCTTTGCCTGATGCCTCGGTACTCCGTGCCTGTGCTTGCCCCCTTTGCACCAAAGAGGAAACAACGACACTGCACAGGCCGATGCCCGCCTGGCGCCCGCCTGGTCTCTATCGTCACGGCTTGCGTCACGAGAACCTCGCGAGGTACCCTTGCCTTGATCTCTCCGCCTCCTCGCGAGCCTGCCTGGCGAGGCCGCTCCTAAGGAAGCCTTGCGTCGTCCACCCCGCGAGGGTCTTGAGTTTGTGTTGAGGAAGACAGGCCACACTGGGCCTGCACTTGAGCCACGCCGCAGGCCGCAGGCAGGCAAGTCTGGGGACCCCCGTTCCGAGAACGCCGACAATGTTATTTTATATTTCCTTATTCATGATAAATGTTTATTATTCATGCTAGAATTCTATTAACCGGAAATTTGATACATGTGTGGATACATAGACAAAACACCGTGTCCCTAGTATGCCTCTACTTGACTAGCTCGTTAATCAAAGATGGGCTAAGTTTCCTAGCCATACACATGTGTTGTCATTTGATGAATGGGATCACGTCATTAGAAGAATGATGTGATGGACAAGACCCATTCATTAGCTTAGCATTATGATCGTTCAGTTTTATTGCTACTGTTTTCTTCATGTCAAATACATACTCCTCCGACTATGGATTATGCAACTCTCGGATACCGGAGGAATGCCTTGTGTGCTATCAAACGTCACAACATAACTAGGTGATTATAAAGATGCTCTACAGGTATCTCCAAAGGTGTTTGTTGGGTTGGCATAGATTGAGATTAGGATTTGTCACTCCGAGAATCGGAGAGGTATCTATGGGCCATCTCGGTAATGCACATCATAAGAAGCCTTGCAAGCAAAGTGACTAATGAGTTAGTTGTAGGACGATGCATTACGGAACGAGTAAAGAGACTTGCCGGTAACGAGATTGAACTAGGTATGAAGATACCGACGTTCGAATCTCGGGCAAGTAACATACCGATGACAAAGGGAATAATGTATGTTGTCATAACGGTTTGATCGCTAAAGATCTTCGTAGAATATATGGGAGCCAATATGAGCATCCAGGTTCCGTTATTGGTTATTGACCGAAGAGGTGTCTCAGTCATGTCTACATAGTTCTCGAACCTGTAGGGTCTGCACGCTTAACGTTCGATGACGATTTTGTATTATATGAGTTATTTGATTTGGTGACCGGATGTTGTTCGGAGTCCCGGATGAGATCATAGACATGACAAGGAGTCTCGAAATGGTCGAGAGGTAAAGATTGATATATAGGACGATAGTATTCGGACACTGGAAGTGTTCCGGGGGTACCGGGTACGTATCGGGTCACAGGAAAGGGGTTCCACACAACCCCGACAAAGATATGGGCCTTATTGGGCCAAGAGGGGAAACGCAGCAGCGAGCAGGGGCTGGTGGACCCCCCATATGGGCCGCACCAGAGGGAAAGGAAAGGGGAGAGAAGGAAGGGGAGGGATTCGGTTTCCCCCTTCCTTCCCTCCTCCCTCCTCTTTCCTTCCCCCTCCGGTGGATATGGTAAGGGGGGAGGCCAAATTGGGAGGCGCCCAAGTAGGATTCCTCCTACTTGGGGCGCCCCCTTGGCTGCCTCTCCTCCCCTCCAACCTATATATATGTCGGGAGGCACCGCTAGAACACACAATATTGATTCCTAGCTGCGTGCGGCGCCCCCTTCCATAGTTTACGCCTCCGGGCACATTCACGTAGTGCTTAGGCGAAGCCCTGCATGGATCACTTCAATATCACCGTCACCACGCCCTTGCTGACGCAACTCTCCCTCGACACTTTGTTGATCAAAAGTTCGAGGGACGTCATCGAGCTGAAGTGTGTAGAACTCGGAGGTGTCGTACTTTCGGTGCTTGATTGGTCGGAACGAGAAGAAGTTCGACTACGTAAACCGCGTTGTTGAGCGCTTCCGCTTTCGTTCTATGAGGGTACGTGGACACACTCTTCCCCTCTCGTTGCTATGCATCTCCTAGATAGATCTTGTGTGAGTGTAGATTTTTTTTGAAATTGTATGCTACATTTCCGAACAGTTAGTTGGCTATTTCGGTTGGATTAGAGAGGAAATGGGGGCCCACAAACCTGAAATTCAGGGGTTTAGATAATTAGTGTGAGTGACTCACATAGACCCTATGTTACTTACTGTGCATGTAGGACTATCAGTGTGTGAGTGGTCTGGTCCACTTTTCCTACCTGTTTTAAGAAGCTTCTAGAATCTTCGTAACCGAGCTTTTCCCTTTCCTTTGCTTTTTTCTTGGTTTTTGTCTGGCTTTGAGCTTGTTTTAATTTGTTTTTTCGTTCTTCTTAAGAAAACATAAGAAATAAAATTTAAATTCATGAACGCATTTGAAATTCACAAACATTTTTTGAATTTTCAAGATTCCTTTTGAATTGGTGAACATTTTTTTGGATATGTGACATTTTTTAAAAATAGTGAATAAAAATTCGAATTTGTGAATATGTTTTCTGACTGGTGCGACCAATTTTTTCAATTCGTGAATTTTTTAAATACGCAAAAGTGTTTCTGAATTTCAATAACATTTTTAATCCAATAATATTTTGAAAATTTGCGAGCACTTTTAATATTCATGCACTTTTTAAATATTTGGGAATCTTATTAAAATTCATGAATATTCTATTAATTTATGAGCATCCTTGAAATTTATAAGTATTTTTCAAAGTCTTGAATAAATTTTCAATTTCAGTAAACAATGAAAAAAATAGGAAAAGGAATGAAACAAGGTGCACCGAGCCCCTGCACTGGGACGGCAGAAACTGCATGGTGGGGTCCGTTTTGGTCACAGGGAAATCCTTAAGATTCCAATAGAGTAAAAAAATTGAGAAACAAGAAGCCGATAGAGGTCTGTCTGTGAGGTGCACACCCTACTTTATCCTTGTGTGTTTCTGGGTGAACCCACTTTTTCTGCTTTTTTTTGGGCCGCTTCCAGAACCTTAGTGGTGGGGTTTTTAGTCTTCTTTTTTTTCATTTGCTTTTTTCTTCTTTTTTTGATTCTTCTTTTTCTCTTATCTTTTTATTTTATTTTTAAAATCATGAAAAAAAGGAAATATGTGTTTTTTTTTCAAATTTGTAAACTTACCTCAAATCCATGACCATTGTTTGTTTGTTTATCATTTTCTTAATTCGTGATTTGTTTTTGAACTACTTTACAAAAAAATCTTGGCATTTTCTTTAAAATTGCAAACATTGTTAAAAATCTATGAACATTTTTCCAATTAATGGCTTTTAATGTTCAAACATTTTTTCAACTCGTGAAAATTTTCTAATTCACCAATATTTTTTAATTTGAGCAACACTCTTCATGTGGGTACATCCCACTTTTCCTTTGATAAAATGCGAACACAAACTTCTGACATCCAAGAAAGAAGTAAAGATCGAAAACGAAGCATTGTTATTTCACTAACATTTTTCGAATTTGTGTTTTTTTTATTTCTTGAACTTTTTTCATTATTTATGATTTTTTTCAAATTCAATTTTTTTTTACATATGTGGAAGTCCTCTTTTCATTGCAAAGTGCTAAAGAGAATTGATCAATATGGATGGAATCATGAATGGTTATTGTTTAGTTTTTTATACAAATTAAAACTTGCTATATATGGAGAAATATGGATGAAAGAAATTAAGTATTTATGGCCAATATATGATTTCTCTATCATATGAATGGAGACATAGTTCAAAGAAGACAACTAAGCAAGTTTTCTTAACTTATTTATTACTCCCTTCTTCCCATATTAACTGTCACTCCAACTGATGTATTTAACACTAAAATACGGCTAGATGCATCTGTTTGAGCAGTAGTTAATATGGGACGGATAATAAGATTCCGTCCTCAATGGGTAGTTGGAGATAATCAATCTTGAAGTGAGAAAAGAAGGATTGACTCTTCTGCTAGAAATAAATTATCAACCTCCAAAAAATTTAGTTAATTTAATTACTATAATTTGAATTATGTTAGTTACATTCGTTCTGCACCAAAAACAATTAACTATGTAACTAAATATAATTTACTTTTTCCCTTACCTTTTGATGAATGTATGATTTTGTTTCCGTTGTACAAAAAACATTTTTTTGGAAACAACAAGCATGAACAGTCGAACGAGCCAATGTGTCGTGACACACGACCCATCCGCGTCATGTTGGTGCTACATGCGCTGACGAGGAGGTCCTTGGTCGCCCCACGCCGACAACCTATATAGCCCATTGTTTTTGTCTCAAGAATAAATAAATAGCCCATAGCAGTCATTTTTTTAAATAAGATAAAAGATTTGTCATTTTCATTAACCAAAGAGAGAGATTCGAAACAGGAAACCCAACTGAGGGTTCAAAATAAAAGGTCATAACTCTTACAACATTACATTACATTGCCAATTGCTTAGCGCCCATGTTCACCCACAAACTAACTTCTTCCTTAATATTGTGCAGAATGGCCGTAGGGGCCAGCCACAGAAGACCCTAGCATTACGGCCTTTAATAATCCCCAGGAGACTAGCATCAAGGTGGAGGTCATGGCTTTCCTCGAGTGGGACCTAGCGTCAGCGATCCCAAATCACCAATGTTTGACGCTTGTCACCCTCCTCCAAGCACGGGACTTGACATCATGAAGACGGAGCCAAGCAATAACGTCGTTTTTGGGAAACGTTTGCATGAAAAACAAAAAACAAAATCTACGCACACGCAAGATCTATTCATGGAGATGCATAGCAAAGAAGGGGGGAGTTTGTCTACGTACCCTCGTAGACCGTAAGCGGGAGCATTTAGTAATACGGTAGATGTGGTTGAACTTCTTCGTGATCCAACCGATCGAGTACCGAACGTACGGCACCTCCGCGTTCAGTACACGTTCAGCTCAGTGACGTCCACACCTTCTTGATCCAGCAAGATGGCGAGGTAGTGGATGAGTTCCGACAGCATGACGGCTGTGGTGACGGTGATGGTGATGCTATCTCTGCAGAGCGTCGCCTGAGCACTACGAAAATATGACCGAGGGTGTAAACGATGGAGGGCACTACAAAAAAAAGACACATCCGTGACATTTTGGGCCGAACGAATTTTTTTTCTGTCATACTTATGACACTTCTATGACGATAATTGTGACAAAACCCGGTATCATCATAGATGTGGTGGGCTCCTACTTCTATGACAAAAGATCATGACAGAAAATGGGCTTTTTGTCCTGGGTGAGCCGGAGATGCAGCTGCATGACATTCTTTGGGCCGTCCATGACGGAAAAAACCGTGGTAGAAGCGAGGGCGAGGAAAATATCGGGGAGTTCCCGGTTACGATGGGTGGTCGGAGGCCGAGCGATGCGCGTTTTTCTCGTACCGTACACGCGTGGATGCGAGACGTTGGGCTCTAACTGAACCCGAGCAAGGCGTTGGGCTCTAACTGAACCCGAGCGATTGCACTAGCTACATTACTGAACCCAAGTGATTTCTTCGCTACTGCTGCTAACTGAAGCCGATCGAACCCTGCTGCCTCCTTCCCTTGATGAACAGTGAACATTGCTGGGGGGGGGTGGATGAACAATTCTCGGTGGGGGTGGATGAACAGTACCCCGTGGTGTTGCCTCTGGATGAAAAGGACCCCGATCGATCGAGCCGGTTGGGGCTGGATGAACAGGACCCCGTGGAGGGCTGGATGAACAGGACCCCGTGGAGGGCTGGATGAACAGGACGACCCCGTGGAGGGCTGGTAGAACAGTAGCCGGTGGAGGGCTGGATGAACAGTAGCCCGTGGAGGGGTGGTTGAACAGGAGCTCGTGGAGAGGGCTGGTTGAACAGTAGCTAGTGGAGTAGCGCGTGGTGGAGGCTGGATGAACAGGAGCCCGTGGATGAACAATCGCAGGTGGAGGCTGGAGGAGGTCGACGGTGATGAACAGTAGCCCGTGGAGGCTGGAGGAGGTCGATGGTGGAGATGAACAGTATCCCGTGGAGTCCCGTTTTGCGATACGCCACACCCCTCCCGATGAACAGGACCCCCGTTTCGACCGTAGTGCTCCAGCACAAGTATGTTTCCTCCGTTTTGCGGTACGCCACACCCCTCACGATCAACAGGACCCCGTTTCGACCGTAGGAGGTCCAACATAAGTCCATTTCCTCCATTTTGCGGTACGCCCTCCCGATGAACAGGATCCCGTTTTGAACGTGGCCGGTTGAACACAAGGCCATTTCCTCCGTTCTGTGGTACGCCAGGCCTTGTTTCCATCGGCTGTTCCGTCCAAGCCGGTTGGCTCCCACGCGTTCCGTTGCCTCCAGATGAACACGACGCATTCCGTTACCTCCCCATGAACACGATGACGACGCAGTTTCTCCGTCCCGGCCAAGCCATGTACACAAACCCTGGCCATAGGTATGCGCGAGTAAGCGTTCGAGACCCCGCACGTATGTACGTATGTGGCCGTATTTACTTTCTTGCACCCTGGCCGTTGTACGTATGTGTACATGCTACGTGCGCGCCACTACTACGACACGTGCGCGTCTACATTGACCAGTATGTGCGTACACGTTCGCAGAATGACAACGCTACATACGCTTTGACTAGGTGGGTCCCGACTGTCAGGCACTTCCTTGCGTGCGAAGATGTAGCTGGTGGGTCCTAGTAGTCAGGGGGCGAATCATTTTTTTTGCCCGTAATATGGACGCACTTCCTTGCGTGCGAAGATGTAGCTGGTGGGTCCCAGCAGTCAGGGGGGAAACATTTTTTTCGCAAAATACAGTAGCCCGTCCGGTGGGTCCCTGCTGTTAGGTGGAGGAATAATTATTTTGCACGTAATAAGGAGCCAATTCCTTGCGGCTGCCGTGGACCCAGTTGTCAGCCTATCAACGTACAGTACTCTTCCGATGGAAGTCGTTCCTTGACCACGTTGACCACGCGGCGACGAGAGCACCAGGGCGGTGGACGACGGCGAGGCCTAGGAAGGGGAGGACGCGGAGCTGAGGAAGACGCGGTAGTGGATGCCCATGTGTAGAGGAGTCTGGGGGTTCACTGGTTCGGCTGCGGTGTGAGGCTGTCGTCACCGTAGAATAACAGGTGGTGTGGGTGAGTAGAGGGATGGCCTGGCCAGCAGTGGGAGTAGTAGAGGGCGGTGAGGCCTCCGCGACATCACAGCCGGCCATGGGAGGCAGGAGCACGCGACACGACCAGCGCTGGTTTGGGAGGCTAGAGCAAGAAGACCAGAGGTTGAAGAAGCACTACGGCCGTTGGATGGACATCGTACGGTCACTGGAGCTAGAATCATTCATATTGACTAAGTTGACAAAGCCCTCCGTCCCCATCAACTTAGTAGGCCCACAAGTCAGCCTCCCACCAAGGTGGGTCCCAGCTAGCAGGGGGAGTATTCATTTTTTGTGCGTAATAAGGAGGCACTTCCGGTGGGTCCAAGCTGACAGCGGGGGAACTTTTTTTCATGAAATACGGTGGCCCATCTGGTGGGTCCCAGCAGCTAGGGGGAAACATTTTTTTCACGAAATACGGTGGCCCGTCCGGTGGGTCCTGCTGTCAGGTGGAGGAATCATTATTTTCCGCGTAATAAGGAGGCACTTCCTTGCTGCGGCCGTGGACTCAACTGTCAGCCTCTCCACGTACAGTACACTTCCGATGAAAGTCGTTCCTTGACCACGTTGACCACGCCGCGTTCCGTTGCATGCATGCGTCCATGGGCGTGGTGCGTCCCCACTGTCAGCCTCTCACGTACAGTCATCTTTCGATGACTCTCGGTTGTTGACCATGTTGACCACACCGTGCCGAGCGCACCAAGGGCGGTGGACAACGGCGAGGCCCCAGACTGGAACGACTCGGAGATGGGGAAGACGGGGCAGTAGAGTCGCAGATGGAGAGGAGTGGGAAACTTGACTGGTTTGGGTGCGCGACAGCATAGCCGCGGTGCCGCCCACGGGTGATAGGAGCAAGAACAGAGGTTGAAGAAGGAGCACGACTATTGGATTAACATCCAACGGTCCAGCTGCTAGAATCCTTTGTTGATTAAGTTGACAAAGCCCTACATACACGTCCGCTTAGTAGGCCCACAAGTCAACCACCAAATCTGACGGGTCCCAGCCGTCAATGGGAGGTATAATTTTTTCGCATAACAAGGAGGCACTTCCTTCCGTGCAAAGATACAGCCGGTGGGCCCCAGCTGTCAGGTGGAGGAAACATTTTTCTAGCTTAATAAGGAGGAACTTTCCTTGTGTGACCATGGACCTCATGGGTCCCAGCCGTCAGGCTCTCCACATACAATCCTCTTCCAATGACTTTCGTTTGTTGACCACGCGGCACCGAGCGCAGCGAGGCGGTGGACGACGGCGAGGCCCTGGGCGCGAATGACTCGGAGATGGGAAGACGCGGTAGTGGAGTCGCAGATTGAGAGGAGGAGAAGGGTTATAACTGGTTCTGGTGCGGCATGTGGCTGCAGTTGGTGAAGAATAACAGGAGGTGTGGAGGGGTGGAGGGATAGCCTGGTCGGCGGTGTGGTAGCGCTTTGCAGCGATGCATGCTAAGTAGAGCCGCTAGCCGCCGGAGGCCGTACCAGGCGGTCCCGACGATGCTGGAGGAAGAAGACGAGAGATTGAAGGTGCATGTCGGCCGTTGGATATAAATTCAATGGGTGTGGATGTCATAATCATATGTTGACCAAGTTGACAACACCCTGCGTAGTATTCGACCTATTGGCCCACATGTCAGCCTGCAAAAATGTGGCATATATATAACCCATGTTTTTTAGAATGTACAGTCCATTTGTTGGGCTGGGTGAACAAATAATTTCACATCAATGCGGCCCATTTATATTTTCTAAGAAATATTAGCCCATTTGCACTTTCTTGAAATACAAGAATTAGCTGGGCTCGTTATATATATAGTGTTATATTAGAAGGAGCAATTAATATCAAAAAATAAACCGAAGAGGCACATTTTTTATATATAAAATTAACAAATTAGCGAGTTATTGCTCACAATAAAAATGAGCGTGTTATTATTACATTGGTCCTTAAATTTTTTGCAAGCTTTTGTACGCAATCACCAGGATTTTCCTTGCCTATGAGTCAAAAACAACCAGGATTTTCCTTGCCAACTTCTGTTAAACATTTACTTTTATAAGTTAATAACACGTGGGATGTTTTTATAATGTATATATAAGTCTCTATAAAATATACTATAATAGTAAGAATATAAATATATATAATGTGGTTAGAAGGGAAAACATAAATTGAACACATCATTATTATTCTTATATATAGGTAAATAGAACAGAGACCTGCGTTTTATTAAAAAAATTACATTGGGCTGCCGATCTTTAAGAAAAAGCTCATAGGCCAGTATGGACCTCAAAAAATAAGTTGAAACCACTGTCTCCGTATGTCGTGGGCTACGCATGTTAAAATACAAAACCTAGGCCTAGCTGATACTTGTTCGCCCTCTGGAAAAAAATGATACCAGCTAGATCCCCGAGCGAACTGGATTAAAGAGAGGGCCGGCGGCATGACTGAAGAAGCACATGAGGAGCGATTTTTTTCTTCAGTGGATGGCTCTCTATGGCATTTTTTACTTGCCTCTGCACCATACAACTTGTATTTTTAGCCTCCCAGTCCGTGGTGGACCAGCATCCCATTTGTTGGGCGGGCCAACCTACAGAAACCAGCACTCGATTTTTCATCAAGCCCCCAAAACAACACAGTACTATGTTTGTTTTGAGGCCGAAAACATTACGGCAGGGGTTGAGTGGGGGAGGGGGGAAGAATAGCAAAAAGATTAAAAGGAGCTGATGCGCCGTTGCTACCCTAATAAAGCAGGTGCAATTCTTCTCGGGAAGAAGGTGTGCCGTTGACACCCACACGTCACATATCCCACAGTAGGCATACTAACAAGTTCACACACAAGTACAACAGAAAAGGTAAACATTCGTATCAAACTCAGGTTCATAGGACACGTTTATATTCATAGCCAACATTCACTATCAACAACTCAAAAGATTCATATATACACAAATTCAGCATGTCTATGCATCCAAATGATTGATAGATCACACGACAATATTCATATATAATTCACAAAAAGATTCAGATATACACATGTTTAGTATGTTTATGCATCCAAATGATTGAGATCATAGCCAATATGATCCATGGACGAACTTTAATTACCTAGGGTACATACTCGTAAATGGTGTTCAAGCAGAGGTACTTCTTGCTAAAATTAATGCTTGTACGAGTAAACTTTTGAGTACATAAGAGGCAGCACAGACAATCTGAACTTTGCTTGTAGGTTTATCCTCAAACAATGGCCTTGTGCCGAGGGAGATTTGAGCAACTTGGCCACTACTTTCATCCAACTAGTTTACTGGCTCATCTTGGTCCTGTAGCTCGCCAAAATTCTACATTGCAGACGAGAAAGGAGGCGGTTGAGAAAATGAACCACCCAAATTTTTTGTGCAGTTCAACTGAAATGGAGCATCCCTGGCGTGCAGACTGATTAAGTGCCAGATGAATATACGCGTCAACCAACTTGTCTGGAATCTTTAGACTCCATGCCATACAGTTTGCTACCATATCTACCGATAACCAAAAGGCACAAGTTGGGACCAAAGACTGGACTATGTTTTTCTAGGTGCATAGCCCAGAAAAACACAGTCCAGTCTTTGGTCCCAACTTGTGCCTTTTGGTTATCGATGTTGGTTGATACTCGAATGAATATAGGCACTTCTTGTGGACATCGATGCTTGTCTGAGTGAACTTTGGAGTACATAGCAGCAGCATAAGTATCTTTCCATATGATCTTTTTGTGCAGTTCTACTGAAATCACCCAATGCAATGATTTGCCTGCGAGTTCAGGCTCCAAGTTACTCCTTTATAAAATTGGCAAACAGTAGCACAATACCAAATTACCAATACATGACAAGCACAATAATCAGGATAAAGACCAGTACCAACCTGTGTGAGGTAGCATATCAATTACTATTTCCTTTGACTGGAAGCCGAGATCAGCGAAGCGACTGACAACAAAGGAAGAAAGCAGGACCAGATTAGCGACTGACAGGAAAGGATGGAAGTTGTCGAGGCAATGAAGCACCCAAAGTTTTTGTGCAGTTCCACCAAAATCGAGCATCCCTGTTGGCACATATATTGAGAGAGTGAGATTACTGTAATAGTGGGACTAGTTGATGAAACATACAGTAACAAATAGAAGCACCCTCATTATCTTAATGGGTAAAGTTAGCAACATAGTAGTCTTGCTTAAAGAGAGGTATTAGTTTATTTAATCAGTGCCAATTAGCTCAACACTCAAAGCATTGCCATGTATCATAGGTTGCAAAACTTTAACATTCAAATATAAAGGAGTTTCTCATGATACTAGCACAATACAAATAGAGATGACAACAAACTAATATGGATGAAGGCCTTAGGCCCGTGCCAACCTGAGGAAAAAAGCTTATTCATGTAGTCCCATAAGAGATGATAAAGCACTCACTGGAATCATTCAATAGTATATATTTTTGTGCACTTCAAATGTATGGTTGAAATCACTCTTGTTTACCAGTGCTGAGATTATATTGAAAGATTATCAAGAACTTCCAGCAGAGTTAAAGCACTGGCTGGGATACAGTTCATTGTATTGTCTTGTGTAGTTCCACTAAAATGTATGATTGGCACAACATGATCCCTATTTGCACAAGTAGGATCAAGGTGAAACCTTCATTAGCTTAGTGAGAAAGGATAGAAAGACATTAGCATATTACTATAATAGTAGCATCAAATTCATGATGGACAATACGCAAAACATTGCCTCATTGAACCAATGGCAATAAATTGACATGCAAAACAATAGCACTATTATGTCATGACACTAATAATATTCCCTCCATGCTCCACCACATGATTCACCTCCATAGACAAACATACACACGTACATGATTCGGCATAGGGTGCTACTAAAGATTTGTTTAACTCCGACAGGAAAATTAGGCAG
Source organism: Triticum dicoccoides (assembly GCF_002162155.2). Classification (NCBI taxonomy): domain Eukaryota; kingdom Viridiplantae; phylum Streptophyta; class Magnoliopsida; order Poales; family Poaceae; genus Triticum; species Triticum dicoccoides. Next base: position 388,711,856 of record NC_041389.1, on the reverse strand, counting down.
CAATAAATTAGTGGTACTTAAGTACTCCTAATTAATTAAGTGAGACAGCAGAAGTGGAAGGGATCCCTGGAGAATCGTCTCACATGTAAGGTAATCATTGCCAGAGCCCTTGAATGGCCTCGACTGAGGCCTCTGGCTTCAGCAAGATCACCTTGGCACTGTTTATTCTTCTTCTTCTTCCTCTTCATGCTCAATTTCTCTTTCTCCTCACCAGTTGGTGAAACCAAGTACATGATTGGCCTTCTATTTCAGAATTGGTTTTGTCAGTGAGGGAGTACAAGTGTACTAGTAAAAAATAGCATTATTTTCTCATGGCAGTCGCAAAATAGAGATGAACACATGCATTAAATATCATTCTTACCTAAAGGAAGGTTATGGCGCCAATATGGATGATGAGGATTGGAACACAGATCTCCCTTTGTGCAGTTCCATCGAAATGAACCAACTATTCCATTCTGACATTCTAGTTAAACAGCACAAAAGTCACTTCTTTTAAGAAGAGTTTTGTGCAGTGCACCAAAAGGTCACAACAGCAACCAGGTGAAATGGATATCCCTGTTTGCACAAAAAGCTACAAAGGAAACAGTCAGAGTCTCAAACAATTACAGGCAAAATATTTGCTAAACTTGGCATGGCTTATAACAATGGCATGGCTTCATTTTACCAGAGGTATTAGATTAAGAACAACTAAATATTTGGTATAAGGGCATGGGACAGTGGGTGCACCAGCAGTCCAGCACCATGTACCTAAACAGGGACATAAAGTGGTGATTCATAATTTGTTGCCCCGAGAAACAAACATCCAAGAAACATATCTGGGTTGGTCCCATTTTTGTTCACTCTAGCCACCTACTCCTATGTGTGGATAGCAAATCTAGTCCTGGTCATACCACTATGTACCGCGTTACCCCTATATTTCCCTTTTCGACCAAGAGACCGGTTGGAGGACCAGTCTGTACTACTTTCACCCCATTTCCTTCCTGTTTGTACCAAGTCCGATGTACATACTAAATCCCCCCACCCCCACTTTATTTCTTGTTTGACCCAAGTACAAGATTCGACTCCATGAAGTAGCTTTACCTCTAACAATAGAAGAAAAAAAGGTGACGTTGGACCATCTGATCGAGAGGGGCTAAGAGGTAGAAAATGATGCACATGCAGCGACATAGCAAGCTGGGGAAGTAGAGCTAAGGCGGTTTCGAAGGAAGATATACCTGAAGGTCGTCAGGATGTGGATAGGTGGGCGGCAGGAGGCCGGATCCGCCCACACTAGGGCAACGACGAAGGGATCGGAGGACCTCTCGCGCCGGCGCTCGACCAGAGATAACGGTGCGGCCGGAAGTGGGTCTCCTCCCTCGCTGTCGATGACGGCCTAAACGTTGCCCCTCCTCCCCTACACCGGTGGAGGGGGATATGTCCGGATCTGTAACCAACGGTGAGGATAGAAAGACAGTGTTTTTTGAAGGGAGAAAGACAGTGTTACCACCCCTATCTTGTTTAGATCTAGAGAGGATGAGAGTGTGTAAATAGAGCAACCCTAGCAAGCAAGCGCGGAGGATCCGGCCTATATATACGTAGTGGGGTATTTTTCCTTTTTCACTCCATCAAAACAATCGTATAAAATTGTGTACTACGTGCCATGTCGTCGTTTTTTTAGTTGTTGATTGTTTTTTGAGATAGCTACCCGCTTGTTCCAAGTGGTGTTACGGTGTGCCAGATCGCACTTTGTATCGTTCAAGTCTGGTACAAGTCCCTCCATTAAATGAACAACCACACCCTCGTAAAAATTGTGAACAAGCCCATGGCTAAAATTATCGGAAACGTGGGTTTCCCCAACATGCATTATTATTTATATTTTCTACTCCCTCTGTTCCTAAATATAAGTCCTTTTTATTAGCCACACCTAAGACAAGAATTTTTTATTAGCAGTGAACCCCACATGTCATAGACACAAAAAGTGTGGCAAGATTCTCTAGGCAAGCCAAAGTGTGTCTAACAATTTGAGCAACTCAAGTTAGGCAAGTGTGGGAAAACTAATGTGGCAACATAAGACAAACATAGTCACAATCCAAACAGCCCCGTAATTTTTTGTGACATGCATGAACATTTGGTTAGTTAAATTTATAGTCAAAATGTGGCAAGGTGCATCAAATCAACACATGCAAGTATCAAAAGGAAAGTCACGGCATGCATGCATGCGTTGTACTCTCTCCGTTTCCAAATATAAGTCTTTTTAGAGATCGCAACAAGTGACTACATACGAAGCAAAATATGTCTACATACATCCGTATGTTGTAGTCCATTTCAAATGTCTAAAAAGACTTATATCGAGTGCAGTGCTTTGATGTGTCGCGTCAACTTGTACAAGACCGAGAAGTTTGATTACTACAACGCCCTCTCCCTCGCGGACTGAGCTCCGATGCCTTAACTGCACCTGCCTTTGGCTACATGATAGGTGGGCCACCCACCTGTTGGGCGCACCTGTCATAGATGCAAAGGCAGGAGCAGTAAGTCACTGAAGCTGCGTCCTTCCCTCGCGCATGAGCGTGGTGGCTGGCAGGACTAGTAGAAGCTTTCGCTACACGCTATCCCTCCCGCACGAGGTGGACGTGAAGGAAATATGCCCTAGAGGCAATAATAAAGTTATTATTTATTTCCTTATTTCATGATAAATGTTTATTATTCATGCTAGAATTGTATTAACCGGAAACATGATACATGTGTGAATACATAGACAAACATATAGTCACTAGTATGCCTCTACTTGACTAGCTCATTAATCAAAGATGGTTATGTTTCCTAACCATAGACATGTGTTGTCATTTGATTAATGGGATCACATCATTAGGAGAATGATGTGATTGACATGACCCATTCCGTTAGCCTAACACTTGATCGTTTAGTATGTTGCTATTGCTTTCTTCATGACTTATACATGTTCCTGTAACTATGAGATTATGCAACTCCCGTTTACCGGAGGAACACTTTGGGTGCTACCAAACGTCACAACGTAACTGGGTGATTATAAAGGAGTACTACAGGTGTCTCCAAAGGCACATGTTGAGTTGGCGTATTTCGAGATTAGGTTTTGTCACTCCGATTGTCGGAGAGGTATCTCTGGGCCCTCTCGGTAATGCACATCACTATAATCCTTGCAAGCAATGTGACCAATGAGTTGGTTACGGGATGATGCATTATGTAACGAGTAAAGAGACTTGCCGGTAACGAGATTGAACTAGGTATTGGACACCGACGATCAAATCTCGGGCAAGCAACATACCGATGACAAAGGGAACAATGTATGTTGTTATGCGGTTTGACCAATAAAGATCTTCGTAGAATATGTAGGAACCAATATGGGCATCCAGGTTCCGCTATTGGTTATTGACCGATAATAGTTCTAGGTCATGTCTACATAGTTCTCGAACCCGTAGGGTCCGCGCGCTTAAGGTTTCGATGACAGTTATATTATGAGTTTATGAGTTTTGATGTACCAAAGGAGTTTGGAGTCCCGGATGAGATCGGGGACATGACGAGGAGTCTCGAAATGGTCGAGACGTAAAGATCAATATATTGGACGACTATATTCGGAGTTCGGAAAGGTTCCGAGTGATTCGGGTATTTTTCGGAGTACCGGAGAGTTATGGGAATTCGCCGGGGAGTATATGGGCCTTATTGGGCCATACGGGAATAGAGAAGAGAGGCCGAAAGGAAGGAGGCGCGCAGTCCCCCTCTGGTCCGAATTGGACAAGGGGTACGGCCCCTTTTTCCTTCCTCCTCTCCCCCTCTTTCCCCCTTCTCCTACTCCAACCAGGAAGGAGGGAGTCCTACTCCTGGTGGGAGTAGGACTCCCCTTGGCGCGCCCCTCCTAGGCCGGCCGCCCCTCCCCCCTTGCTCCTTTATATACGGGGGCAGGGGGGCACCTCTAGACACAAGAACACAAGTTGATCTACGGATCGTTCCTTAGCCGTGTGCGGTGCCCCCCTCCACCATATTCCACCTCGATAATATCGTAGCGGTGCTTAGGCGAAGCCCTGCGTCGGTAGTACATCAAGATCGTCACCACGCCGTCGTGCTGACGGAACTCTCCCTCGACACTCGGCTGGATCGGAGTTCGAGGGACGTCATCGAGCTGAATGTGTGCTAGAACTCGGAGGTGCCGTAGTTTCGGTGCTTGATCGGTCGGGCCGTGAAGATGTACGACTACATCAACCGCGTTGTTCTAACGCTTCCGCTTTCCGTCTACGAGGGTACGTGGACACACTCTCCCCTCTCGTTGCTATGCATCACCATGATCTTGCGTGTGCGTAGGAAATTTTTCGAAATTACTACGCTACCCAACAGTGGCATCCGAGCCTAGGTTTTATGCGTTGATGTTATATGCACGAGTAGAACACAAGTGAGTTGTGGGCGATACAAGTCATACTGCTTACCAGCATGTCATACTTTGGTTCGGCGGTATTGTGAGATGAAGCGGCCCGGACCGACATTACGCGTACGCTTACGAGCACTCGTGCTTAAAGGTGGCTGGCGGGTGTCTGTCTCTCTCACTTTAGCTGAATCGAGTGTGGCTACGCCCGGTCCTTGCGAAGGTTAAAACAGCACTAACTTGACGAACTATCATTGTGGTTTTGATGCGTAGGTAAGAACGGTTCTTGCTCAGCCCGTAGCAGCCACGTAAAATTTGCAACAACAAAGTAGAGGACGTCTAACTTGTTTTTGCAGGGCATGTTGTGATGTGATATGGTCAAGGCGTGATGCTATATTTTATTGTATGAGATAATCATGTTTTGTAACCGAAGTTCTCGGCAACTGGCAGGAGCCATATGGTTGTCGCTTTATTGTATGAAATGCAAACGCCCTGTAATTGCTTTACTTTATCACTAAGCGGTAGCGATAGTCGTAGAAGCAATAGATGGCGTAAACGACAACGATGCTACGATGGAGATCAAGGTGTCGCGCCGGTGACAATGGTGATCACGACGGTGCTTCGGAGATGGAGATCACAAGCACAAGATGATGATGGCCATATCATATCACTTATATTGATTGCATGTGATGTTTATCCTTTATGCATCTTATCTTGCTTTGATTGACGGTAGCATTTTAAGATGATCTCTCACTAAAAATTATCAAGAAGTGTTCTCCCTGAGTATGCACCGTTGCCAAAGTTCGTCGTGCCCAGACACCACATGATGATCGGGTGTGATGAGCTCTACGTCCATCTACAACGGGTGCAAGCCAGTTTTTGCACACGCAGAATACTCAGGTTAAACTTGACGAGCCTAGCATATGCAGATATGGCCTCGGAACACGGAGACCGAAAGGTCAAGCGTGGATCATATAGTAGATATGATCAACATAGTGATGTTCACCATTGAAAACTACTCCATCTCACGTGATGATCGGTTATGGTTTAGTTGATTTGGATCACGTGATCACTTAGATGACTAGAGAGATGTCTGTCTAAGTGGGAGTTCTTAAGTAATTTGATTAATTGAACTTAAATTTATCATGAACTTAGTCCTGGTAGTATTTTGAAAATTATGTTGTATATCAATAGCTTGCGTTGTTGTTTTCATATGTTTATTTTGATATGTTCCTAGAGAAAATTGTGTTGAAAAATGTTAGTAGCAATGATGCGGATTGGATCCGTGATCTGAGGTTTATCCTCATTGCTGCGTAGAAGAATTATGTCCTTGATGCACCGCTAGGTGACAAACCTATTGCAGGAGCAGATGCAGACGTTATGAACGTTTGGCTAGCTCAATATGATGACTACTTGATAGTTTAGTGCACCATGCTTAACAGCTTAGAATCGGGACTTCAAAGACGTTTTGAACGTCATGGACCATATGAGATGTTCCAGGAATTGAAGTTAATATTTCAAGCAAATACCCGAGTTGAGAGATATGAAGTCTCCAACAAGTTCTATTGCTAAAAGATGGAGGAGAATCGCTCAACTAGTGAGCATGTGCTCAGATTGTCTGGGTACTACAATTGCTTGAATCAAGTGGGAGTTAATCTTCCAGATAAGATAGTGATTGACAGAATTCTCTAGTCACCATCACCAAGTTAGTAGAACTTTGTGATGAACTATAGTATGCAAGGGATAACGAAAATGATTCCCGAGCTCTTCGTGATGCTGAAATCGACGAAGGTAGAAATCAAGAAAAGAGCATCAAGTGTTGATGATTGACAAGACCACTAGTTTCAAGAAAAGGGCAAAGGGAAAGAAAGGGAACTTCAAGAAGAACAGCAAGCAAGTTGCTGCTCAAGAGAAGAAACCCAAGTCTGGACCTAAGCCTGAAACTGAGTGCTTCTACTGCAAGCAGACTGGTCACTGGAAGCGGAACTGCCCCAATCATTTGGTGGATAAGAAGGATGGCAAAGTGAACAAGGGTATATTTGATATACAAGTTATTGATGTGTGCCTTACTAGTGTTTATAGTAGCTCCTGAGTATTTGATACTTGTTCGGTTGCTAAGATTAGTAACTCGAAACAGGAGTTACAGAATAAACAGAGACTAGTTGAAGGGGAAGTGACGATGAGTGTTGGAAGTAGTTCCAAGATTGATATGATCATCATCGCACACTCCCTATACTTTCGGGATTAGTGTTAAACCTAAATAAATGTTATTTGGCATTTGCGTTGAGCATGAACATGATTTGATCGTGTTTATTGCGATACGGTTATTCATTTAAAGTTAGAGAATAATTGTTATTCTGTTTACATGAATAAGACCTTCGATGGTTATACACCCAATGAAAATAGTTTTGTTGGATCTCGATCATAGTGATACACATATTCATAGTGTTAAAACCAAAAGATGCAGAGTTAATAATGATAGTGCAACTTATTTGTGGCACTGCCGTTTGGGTCATATCAGTGTAAAGCGCATGAAGAAACTCCATACTGATGGACTTTTGGAATCACTTGATTATGAATCACTTGGTACTTGCGAACCGTGCCTTATGGGCAAGATGACCAAAACGCCGTTCTCCGGAACTATGGAGCGAGCAACTGATTTGTTGGAAATCATACATACTGATGTTTGTGGCCCAATGAATGTTGAGGCTCGCGGCGGGTATCATTATTTTCTCACCTTCACAGATGATTTGAGCAGATATGGGTATATCTACTTGATGAAACACAAGTCTGAAACATTTGAAAAGTTCAAAGAATTTCAGAGTGAAGTGGAAAATCATCGTAACAAGAAAATAAATTTTCTACGATTTGATCATGGAGGAGAGTATTTGAGTTATGAGTTTGGCCTACACTTGAAACAATGTGGAATAGTCTCGCAACTCACGCCACTTGGAACACCACAACGAAATGGTGTGTCCGAACATCGTAATCGTACTTTACTTGATATGGTGCGATCTATGATGTCTCTTACTGATTTACCGCTATCGTTTTGGGGTTATGCTTTAGAGACGGCCGCATTCACGTTAAATAGGGCACCATCAAAATCCGTTGAGACGATGCCTTATGAACTGTGATTTGGCAAGAAACCAAAGTTGTCATTTCTTAAAGTTTGGGGCTGCGATGCTTATGTGAGGAAACTTCAACCAGATAAGCTCGAACCTAAATCGGAGAAATGTGTCTTCGTAGGATACCCAAAAGAGACTGTTGGGTACACCTTCTATCACAGATCCGAAGGCAAGACATTCGTTGCTAAGAATGGATCCTTTCTAGAGAAGGAGTTTCTCTCGAAAGAAGTGAGTGGGAGGAAAGTAGAACTTGATGAGATAACTGTATCCACTCCCTTATTGGAAAGTAGTTCATCACGAGAACCAGTTCCTGTGACAACTACACCAATTAGTGAGAAAGCTAATGATAATGATCATGAAACTTCAGATCAAGTTTCTACTGAACCTCGTAGGTCTACCAGAGTAAGATCCGCACCAGAGTGGTATGGTAATCCTATTCTGGAAGTCATGTTACTTGACCATGATGAACCTACGAACTATGAGGAAGCAATGATGAGCCCGAATTCCGCAAAATGGCTAGAAGCCATGAAATCTGAGATGGGATCCATGTATGAAAACAAAGTATGGACTTTGGTTGACTTGCCCGATGATCGGCAAGCCATTGAGAATAAATGGATCTTTAAGAAGAAGACTGACGCTGATGGTAATATAACTGTCTATAAAGCTCGACTTGTTGCAAAAGGTTTTCGACAAGTTCAAGGGGTTGACTACGATGAGACTTTCTCACCCGTAGCGATGCTTAAGTCCGTCTGAATCATGTTAGCTATTGCTGCATTTCATGATTATGAAATTTGGCAAATGGATGTCAAGACTGCATTCTTGAATGGATTTCTAGAAGAAGAGTTGTATATGATGCAGCCGGAAGGTTTTGTTGATCCAAAAGGTGCTAACAAATTGTGCAAGCTCCAGCGATCCATCTATGGACTGGTGCAAGCATCTCGGAGTTGGAATATATGCTTTGATGAGTTGATCAAAGCATATGGTTTTATACAGACTTTTGAAGAAGCCTGTATTTACAAGAAAGTGAGTGGGAGCTCTGTAGCATTTCTAATATTATATGTGGATGACACATTGTTAATTGGAAATGATATGGAAATTCTGGATAGCATGAAAGGATACTTGAATAAGAGTTTTTCAAAGCAAGACCTCGGTGAAGCTGCTTACACATTGAGCATCAAGATCTATATAGATAGATCAAGACGCTTGATAAGATTTTTCAATGAGTACATACCTTGATAAATTTTTGAAATAGTTCAAAATGGAACAGTCAAAGAAGGAGTTCTTGCCTGTGTTACAAGGTGTGAAGTTGAGTAAGACTCAAGACCCGACTATTGCAGAAAATAGAAAGAGAATGAAAAGTCATTCCCTATGCCTCAGTCATAGGTTCTATAAAGTATGCTATGCTGTGAACCAGACCTATTGTATACCTTGCTCTGTGTTTGGCAAAGGAATACAATTTTGATCTAATAAGTAGATCACTGGACATGGGTCAAGAATATCCTTAGTGAGGGCTAAGGAGATGTTTCTCGATTATGGAGGCGATAAAAGAGCCCGTCGTTAAAGTTACAACGATGCAAGCTTTTACACCAATCCAGATGACTCTAAGTCTCAATCTGGATACATATTAAAAGTGGGAGCAATTAGCTAGAGTAGCTCCGTGCAGAGCATTGTGGACATAGAATATTTGCGAAATACATACGGCTCTAAATATGACAGACCCGTTGACTAAGCTTCTCTCACGAGCAAAACATGATCATACCTTAGTACTCTTTTGGGTGTTAATCACATAGCGATGTGAACTAGATTATTGACTCTAGTAAACCCTTTGGGTGTTGATCACATGATGATGTGAACTATGGGTATTAATCACATGCAGATGTGAATATTGGTGTTAAATCACATAGCAATGTGAACTAGATTATTGACTCTAGTGCAAGTGGGAGACTGAAGGAAATATGCCCTAGAGGCAATAATAAAGTTATTATTTATTTCCTTATTTCATGATAAATGTTTATTATTCATGCTAGAATTGTATTAACCGGAAACATGATACATGTGTGAATACATAGACAAACATATAGTCACTAGTATGCCTCTACTTGACTAGCTCATGAATCAAAGATGGTTATGTTTCCTAACCATAGACATGTGTTGTCATTTGATTAATGGGATCACATCATTAGGAGAATGATGTGATTGACATGACCCATTCCGTTAGCCTAGCACTTGATCGTTTAGTATGTTGCTATTGCTTTCTTCATGACTTATACATGTTCCTGTAACTATGAGATTATGCAACTCCCGTTTACCGGAGGAACACTTTGGGTGCTACCAAACGTCACAACGTAACTGGGTGATTATAAAGGAGTACTACAGGTGTCTCCGAAGGTAAATGTTGAGTTGGCGTATTTCGAGATTAGGTTTTGTCACTCCGATTGTCGGAGAGGTATCTCTGGGCCCTCTCGGCAATGCACATCACTATAAGCCTTGCAAGCAATAAGACCAATGAGTTGGTTACGGGATGATGCATTACGTAACGAATAAAGAGACTTGCCGGTAACGAGATTGAACTAGGTATTGGATACCGACGATCAAATCTCGGGCAAGCAACATACCGATGACAAAGGGAACAACGTATGTTGTTATGCGGTTTGACCGATAAAGATCTTCGTAGAATATGTAGGAACCAATATGGGTATCCAGGTTCCGCTATTGTTTATTGACCGAGAATAGTTCTAGGTCATGTCTACATAGTTCTCGAACCCGTAGGGTCCGCACGCTTAAGGTTTCGATGACAGTTATATTATGAGTTTATGAGTTTTGATGTACCGAAGGAGTTCGGAGTCCCGGATGAGATCGGGGACATGACGAGGAGTCTCGAAATGGTCGAGACGTAAAGATCGATATATTGGACGACTATATTCGGAGTTCGGAAAGGTTCCGAGTGATTCGGGTATTTTTCGGAGTACCGGAGAGTTACGGGAATTCGCCGGGGAGTATATGGGCCTTATTGGGCCATACGGGAATAGAGGAGAGAGGCCGAAAGGAAGGATGCGTGCAGCCCCCCTCTGGTCCGAATTGGACAAGGGGTGCGGCCCCTTTTTCCTTCCTCCTCTCCCCCTCTTTCCCCCTTCTCCTACTCCAACAAGGAAGGAGGGAGTCCTACTCCCGGTGGGAGTAGGACTCCCCTTGGCGCGCCCCTCCTAGGCCAGCCGCCCCCTCCCCCCTTGCTCCTTTATATACGGGGGCAGGGGGGCACCTCTAGACACAAGAACACAAGTTGATCTACGGATCGTTCCTTAGCCGTGTGCGGTGCCCCCCTCCACCATATTCCACCTCGATAATATTGTAGCGGTGCTTAGGCGAAGCCCTGCGTCGGTAGTACATCAAGATCGTCACCACGCCGTCGTGCTGACGGAACTCTCCCTCGACACTTGGCTGGATCGGAGTTCGAGGGACATCATCGAGCTTAATGTGTGCTAGAACTCGGAGGTGCCGTAGTTTCGGTGCTTGATCGGTCGGGCCGTGAAGACGTACGACTACATCAACCGCGTTGTTCTAACGCTTCCGCTTTCCGTCTACGAGGGTACATGGACACACTCTCCCCTCTCGTTGCTATGCATCACCATGATCTTGCGTGTGCGTAGGAAAATTTTCGAAATTACTACGTTACCCAACAGGACGGACATGCATCAGTGGATTCGATACTGTAGAAGTAGTAGTAACATCATTGTTCGTCTTCTCGAAGAGGCGAAGAGCCAAGCACAACCCGAACGTGGCAGTTGCGAACGCTCGCATGACAGTCTTTGTGTAGGGGTGGGGCGTGGTGCGGTGCCTTGGAGCACACATAAGGCTCTTGCATGAGACAAAAATGCTACTTGAGCCCACTATTGTGGTACCAATACTTGCTAGTATAGCCCTGTAAACCGGAACGGAGTATTTGCCTTTCTAGAGATTTAAACAAGTGACTAGACTACACCGCGTGCAGTACTCCCTCCCTTCCGGTTTATAGGGCTCAAATCTCAAATCTCATCAACCAAGGCATTTTGCGATTGGAGTAATGTATCTCGTACTTTACAAAACTACCCTAATTAAACTCATGCATTAATTATGTAGTTCTCTCGTTTTCCTCTCCGCTTTGGTCGCGGTGCACAATATTGAGCACTCCTATATGACTAGCCGCTCTATCTACATGCAGGACATCAAAGCATCCGGGCCCGCATGCCATCCACTAAATCACAGCGAGGTGCTATAATTGAGACTCACCGGGCACCCCGGTGTGGCCGTCATGACCCATCATATCACAAAATCACACCTTTACCAGAAGTGGTAAAGTGGCCTCGAAGTTGGACTGGACGAAGCAACCATCATTTCACTAGAACGCTCGTTGAAGCCTTTCTCCCCTTTCTTGAAGAAAACCTCACTCCAGGCTACTCACTTCTGCCATTTTTCTTCTGTACCAACGAAGGAAAGGTGGGCGAATCAATGCTGCTGCTATATTTCATTCCAAGAATCTTCTTTTTGCGAAGCACCGACTGATTCTCACAGCCTCTTCTTTTCACGTTTTCATTGCGATTGTGGTTTCCTTTTGATGGATCTTGGAGCACTAGGCAAAGAGTTGCCGGCGGACAACCCACTGGAGACAACAATCTCCAGGAAGCGAGCACTGACCAACGAGTTGACCATGTTGGCAGGCCAACCCATGGAGACGAAGAACTCCAAGAAACAAGCACTAGCCAAAGAGTTGACGATGTTGGCGGACGAACTCCTCAAAGAAAGTTGGAAGAACAGCAAGGGCCCCACCGTGCCTACCCCAGAAACTCTGATGGCCACCTATGCGAGGAGATAGTTGCCGTTGAGAAGCAGTATTCCCCTAGCAAGGTGATGGCCCCCATCGAGGACGAGGAAATGGCCCCTGGAGGGATGGGATCCTCCGGTGAGCTGCACAAGGTAAAAAATAATGGCTTATTACCATAGTTGTGGTTTTTGATTATTTTCAATGTTCTTGCCAATATGTTAGGGTTGTGCAGGTGCTGGTGGATGTCCTTGACGATTCCGATGTTGCAGCCCGTCCTGTGGACAACGCCCAAGAGATCGTTTTCGATGTCGCAGTCCGTCCTGTTGGCATCGCCCCAGAGATCGATTCCGATGCCGCTGTCCATCCTGTGGACATCGCCCCAGAGATCGATTCCGATGTCGCGGTCAGTCGTGTGGACATCTCCCTAGAGATCGATTCCCATGCCGCTGTCTGTGTTGTGGTCATTGCCCGAGAGATCGATGGCAAGAAATAGTTGGCCGCGCTAATCCTTCAGGGTAGTTTGCATTGCCCTGTGTTTAATTACCACAACGATGCGTGTTATCAAACAATCTTAGGGCTAGTGCACTGTCTTGTGTGGGCGGTACTTGCTACTTTTGTTTGATAGTGAATCATGCAAACCCTCTCCGAGTTATGGAAACAGATGTATCCTCACCAGCTTTTGATGTAATATATGGCATGCTTAGATGTAAGTTTGAACTGTTTATCATATCAGCAGGGCTTGTTTGATGATTCTTGGTGTTAGTAGGCTAGCTACTGTGCAAGCTATAGTACTTGCAAAACACTCACCGAAGAGAAACGTTGGGGCTGATGAGCTCGTGGTACGCGTATACTTATCCGTCGTCAATTGGCCAATAGCCCAAGCTCCTAAAATTGTAGGCTTAGTCGACACGGATACATTCAGGCTCATTTGGTTCACAGGGTAGGAAAATCGTAGCAAAAGTACAGAGACGTACAACACAAAATCATAGCAGTACAGAGACGTACTCCCTCCGTTCCAAAATAGATGACCTATAGGCGGGCTAGTTTAGCCTAGTGGTTTTTTTTGAGGACGGCCTAGTGGGTTTTAGTGATATGGTGTGGTACAGTGTCGTCCAGTCTTCGCGTGTGGTAGCAGTATTGCGGGTACAGTAAGTTTTCTTGAAGAAGCGGAATTCACCAAAGTCGTGATGGTTCCTTCGTCTGACCAACTTACACTGGGAAAGGTTGGGCTTGCAATACGACTGGGGTAGACCAGGATAATTTTTTGCATGGCAGGTGGATCAGGATGGTCGACGTCTCACATGTCGGCGAATGAAAGTGTTCTTTCTGTTATACAGGACGAGCAATGAGTATTCATTGTTTATTTTTGATGAAAGCTATTCTCTCCACTGTTACGGCGGAGGAGTGTGAAACATGGCAGCCCAGTGAACTTGGCATGTGCACCACTCCCTCCTTACTCATGTAATACTACCATACTATTGACTATAAGGTTGGCTATAAGGTTACAACTTTTTCTCACTTTCTCTCTATCTATTTCTTCTCAAATGTTTTTTACCTTTCTTTTTTTAGACATAATTGTTTTTTATGCCTCTTTTTTTAGAATTAGTTTTTTTATACCTAGGAGCACATGTAGAGACGGGCTCTTGCAGAGCCCACTCCTTGACTTTGTCAATGCTTCTCTCTCCTCCACATAAGCGGGCTTATAACCCAGTATTTTACCGGTACTACTTGCTATGCATGCATGCGGTGGGCAGCTGTCGTCCGAGGGGCCAGGGCGGTCAGAAGCAGGCTTGGAAGCGGTCCGGAGTCCCGCATGGCCCACCTCATGTTATCACCATATATTTCTTGAAGTCCGTGCGCAGCGGGCGGGCGATCTCTTCTCCCTCCCCCATCTCTCTCTTCTCAGCCGACGCCCACCGAGCGATTAGATTTCGGCTATCGATGGTTTATTCAATTGCAGTCCCACATGTCAGTGAAATTGCAAGACAACATGTGTCCCCACTAGTGAGCGGTGTGCGAGCCGGACTGTCGGGGGTGCGACGCGTACGAGTCCTAAGTGTGCCGCCTTTTCCTTTAGAACTTGCAAACCGTAACATTTTTGTGCAATTGATCAATAGAAATCCAAAACAAAATGACGAGGGCAGTGCTTTCCCGCTTGTTAGGCGGGCTAGTTTGAGTGATATGATGTGCTACAGTGCCGGCCACTTGCTCCATTTTTATGTAAGCAAGAGTTTACACTCTTACATGGGAGGAGTGTGAAACACGGCGGATTTGATTTTGATCGAGGGATAAATGTTCCCTCCCAAATAATGGAGCACTGTTAGCGATTATAGCATGATAGTTAGGGCATCTCCACGCTGGCCCACAAATTTACACCGGCATCTGTCCAAGGACACTGCTGGATTCCATCCGATGCTGCCCGCATACCTTTCGACAACTATATGAACTAACCGAATGAAATTCATGCAAACAAAGCAAATTTCAAATTAACCGGATGAAATTTATTACACTTCAAAAACTTTTCCTACAAACTGGATGAAATTCATTACATATTTTGCACAAACCATACTAAAACCTACTATAAACCTAATCTAAATGATCGCCGGCGCCCGACCACCATGTCCGGCCATGAACCCGATAAAGCCAGCCATTGCCTTTGCCTCCTCCTCATCCGCTTCGATAACCTCCTCCTTCAGAGCACAAAGTTCTTAAGATTTCCGCCTCCACATCGCCGTCAAGCGGCTAATCGGCCGCCGATATTTACCCCACCAAGCTTGGCGTCGACTGTGTGGAGTAGCGGTGGCCTTCCTGGGACCAGACCGGTGGCGACCTACCATGTACCACTCTTCCTCACGGCCGGCTACGCCTGTCGTTGTACTAAGTCTGACAGTAAGAATAGGGGGTACGTATGGAGAGGCAAGGTCCTAGCTACGGCAAGATTGTACACAAGTGTTTACGAGTTCAGGCCCCTCTCGGAGGAGGTAAAAGCCCTACGTCTCGGTGCCCGGAGGCGGTCGACTGGATTATGAGTATGTGTGTGTGTTAAAGGGGGTGCGAACCCTTGTCCCAGAGGAGGGGTGGCTTATAAAGAGTTCGCCAGGACCCCAGCCATCTTCCGTTACAGAGGGTTGAATGTACATAAAGATTGAGGCGTTACTGGTAACGCTAGCCTTAAGTGCCTTTTAATGACCTTAAAGACTACGGAGTGAATGCTTGCTCGTTGCTATTCTGAGTGACTTCTGGTCTTCAGTAGGTTCGAGTGGTTTCTTGTATGGTCGAGTGGTTGACTGGTCGTGTGACTTCGGGAAGGAGGGGTATCCGAGTGGTTCATTTGTCAAGTGAATTGCACTCGACACCTTTACTGGGTACCCTTTGTTGTCTCTTGAGCTTCTTTGCTTCTAGGGTAGTGACCTTAGGTAGGGCGTATAGGTCAGGCCTGTGACCCTACCCTAGGTCTGTATCCTCATCATTAGCCCCCGAATGGATTAAGGTCCGAGTGGAAAGAAGATTGAAATTGATCTTGCTTCGACCCTTGCGCTTCATGAGTATTTACGCAGGACGGAAAACTCACATTAGAACTTCAGCTTCACTTCAGTCGCCTTGATCGATTCAGAAAGTTGTCGAGTGAATTTACAACATCATCTAACGAGTGTTGTTTCTGGGCGCAGAATCTTTGGCGCGATTGGTTGCGGCGTATCCCGGATCTCACGGGATTCCAAATTTCGGGGAAGCGCACGGGACGGAGTGTGCCAAGGTAAGCGGGATGGATAGACAGGAGTACCTTGATCTTTGCGCCACCTTTTTCTCCATGTACCCAGCGTGCAACTATTGTGGGATTTGACGGGATCGCCTGGGCCCACGCGTCAGCCACTCGGAAGTGGGCCTTTATAAGGCGACGGAGCGAGGCGCCTGCATTGTGCACGTCTATTTTCTCCCCTTTTCCTCTGCTTCTCCACCGCATCCGGCTCCTCCGCTCTCGACGCCGCCGCTCCGCCACCATGGTGAAGGACAAGACGGCGGCGCTGGAACACGCAAAGAAGGCGACGGGGGCGGCGAAAGGCAAGAAGCAGAATCACGGGTCATCGTCGCGCTCGGTGCTGCCACCCGGTTGGATCCAAGGCGATTGGATCCGGTATTTGATCCGGCAGGAAGATATGGACAAGCTGGTGGAGTCCGGGCTGATCGCCAAGGGTGCTGCGAGGTTGCCG
Organism: Triticum dicoccoides; assembly: GCF_002162155.2. Classification (NCBI taxonomy): domain Eukaryota; kingdom Viridiplantae; phylum Streptophyta; class Magnoliopsida; order Poales; family Poaceae; genus Triticum; species Triticum dicoccoides. The sequence continues at coordinate 388,695,356 of NC_041389.1, read as the reverse complement.
GAGGGGGAGACGGAGCCGCAGCCGCGACCGGGTGAGTGTGTTCTGCCCGCCACCCATGTCGACCGGGGCTTCTCGCTTCCTCCGCACCCCTTTTTCCATGGTTTCTTGAACTTCCTTGGCGCCCAACTCCATCACTTTTCTCCCAATACCATCACATATCTTGCCGCATTCGTGTCCATGTGCAAGAATTTTCTGGGGTGTCGACCGCACTGGGGTCTTTTCAAGCATATTTTCACCATCCCTTCTCAGTCGGTGAAGAAAGCAAACACAACTGACGAGAAAACACATATCATTCAGATGTGTGGGGTTTTGGGTATCCAGAAGAGGCAGAGGACCTCTTTCCCTTCCATGACTCTTCCTGAATCGTCCAGGGGCTGGCAGTTGACCTGGTTCTACTGCCAGGACCTTGCAACTCCAGGCCAGTCGACCGAACTTCCCCACTTCACCTTTGATCGTGTTTAGACTCCTTCCTCGCTAAAAGTGACTGCTGCTGAGAGCGTGGAGACGAACATGCTAGTTGAGAGGGTGGTCCAGCTGATCAATCAGGGCGTCACTGGCATGGATCTGCTGGAGGTATTCCTCAGTCGACGCATCCAGCCTCTCCAGGCCCATGACCATCCTATGTGGATGTACTCTGGGGTCGACGACACCGCTCGGGTTTATCCAGAGGAAGTACCAGCTAAGACGGTGGCCCTGTGGTTGAAGAGCATTACCGACAACAAGGACAACCCCAGAGGAGCCAGGAGAGTTGACCCCTTCAGAGACAGCAATCAGCCAGACAAGGTGTGTCTTCTATCGCCGACTGTTTTTGGGTACATATTCCGACTGCCCTTGAATCCGACTGACTTTTACTCGACTTCTTGTCTTGTAGGTTTTTACTGAGATGTACTTGATGCCCAATGGTGAACAACTTCTGGAGCAAGGCCAGGAGGGAGAGGACAGCGCGGAGGAGAGCGGTGATTGGGAATCCCCTGATGATGGAGACGAAGAGGAAAGCGACGAGTCAGACGATGAAGAAGCGGTTGACTCACCGCCTCGCTCAGAACATCGATCCAAGCAACACCATGACCCAGCGGGCGGGCGCGGTAAGACGTGGCCCCTAGAACCCAAACGTAGAAGCGCACTCGGACGTCGACTCCGGAGCCAACAGAAAAAGTTGCCAAGCAGCCCAAGGTTGCTCCTCCAAAAGCTCAGAAGACTCTGCCCAGGATCAAGATGGATGTTCCTGTTGCCTCTGGGTGAGTATCCTTTCTCTCTTTACCTCTACCGACAGATTCTTCTATTCTGACCGAATGGATCGTGCATCTTTCCAGCCCAACCTCTGACGCGACTGACATGGACATTGACAAGGCCCCAGGAGATGAGGAAACCAATGACGCGGCCACCTCCAGAGCTGGTAAGTCCGCTCGACTAAAACTTTTTTTGTCGATTGAGTTGTCGGTCAGTTGAATTTCTGATGTTTTCTTTTTGCTGTAGATCCATGAGACATTGTTGTGCTTCCAGATGATGAAGAAGAAGAAGTGCCTCTGAAAGAGAGGAGGAAGAGAGGCAAGGGCTCAAGCGGGAGAGCGCTTGAGGTTCAAGTCTCTCGGTCAACACCGGTGCTTGAGACGGTGGTTGAGCGATCCGGAGATCCGGTTCGTACCAACGTCACATTCGCCGACCCGCTGACGACTGATCGCCCATCAGGGTCGACTGCTCCGACTCCTGCTGCTCCAGTGCAACTTCATGCGTCCAACCTAGTGGCTGCTTCAACTGCCTTGGCGCCATCACTCTTTGCTACATACCAAACGCCTGACGACTCGCCAAGTGCCGCCAGGGAGGCTCTTCGCCAGGTGAATCTTGTTATGGAGCAAGTGAAGGTGATACACGAGGCCAGTCAGGTGGCCTATAATGCCAGCACCGCTTTGCAGACCAACGTTAAGGTCAGTTAACTCCCGACTGAACTTTTGAATCATGAAAAACTACCGCTGTTGCTTTGCTGCCCATATGTGCATCTACTATCATGGGTCTGTGTTTCATATCCGATCACCCACTAGGTTGTGCCTGCCTTAGAGTTTAATAGGTCTTCCACTCCACTCGACTTATGCTGAGTCGAGTGTTTGTTCGAACCAGTGGGGGCACGCAGAGTGCACCCACTGGGTGTAGTCCCCGAGACCACAGCCGACTGCTGGCAGACGGCTGGGGTCTGAGAATCTACGCCCCCCTTTTTTTGACTCATGCTGGGCAGACCATGCTGAGTATTGATCCAAACCAATGGGGGCACACTAAGTGCACCCACTGGGTGTAGTCCCCGAGACTACTGTTGAATGTTTGATTCGGCAGTAGTCTTAGAGTAACTTTCACTGTGATTGTCTTTTGTTTCTGTCGACTGATATACCTCTCTCGCTGACTGCAGAGGTCTTGTGATCTTGGGGCTCAACTTTCTGAGTTGAACAAGAAGCAAATCAGCCTCAATCTTGATCTTGAACTGGCGAAGAAGAACCTCAAGACTGCTCAGGAAGAAACAACCATCATGGGAGGTAACCAATCGTCAACTGTCCACCTTATCAATGTTTTTTATTTCAGTCTCTTTGAACCGAGTGACTTCACATGAATAGATGTGCGTAGTGAAAACCTTCAACTTCAAGCGTCTGAAGAGTGTTGTTTCTTTAGAGAAAATGAAGGAGGCTCTAGAGAAGAAGGATCTGGATCTTGCTGCTGCTCAGAAGCAGGCACGAGAGAAGACAGTGCTTGCGGACAAGAAGCTAGCTTCGGTCAACAAGTTGGAAGAGGAGAACTCGAAGCTGAAGACTGCCATCTCTGAGGCTGATCGGGAGGTCGAGCAACTGAAGAAGGACAAGGAGAACTTCACCAATGAAGTCGGAAGCCTCAAAGCCAAGACGGGCGAGCTGGAGTCCTATCTGGGACAACTTGCAGCAAAACTGGCCCCGAAGCTTGAAGGTATCATCATTCCACTGATTATTTGCTGTTGATTGGAACGTCTTGTCATACTATCGACTCACCATTTTTTCTAATTGTGCAGAACTTTGTCAGGACTTTGAGGCTGAGACTGGGCGGGTCGAGACGGGTCTCGAACCCATCAATTGTCATGTTAAAGATGATGTTGCGATGAACTTGCTGCGGTTGGAATCATGTATGGACAGTGCCATTGCTTATCTTGCCCGACTGAAGGCGGCGATGACTTGGGTTGATGCTGAACTCTAGCCCCAGGCGGAACTTTCACAAGATCTCGAGTCACTGATGGCTTGACTGAATCAGATCCCTGGCCGAGTGAAAGAATGGAAGAAATCATCTGCTCGCTGTGGCGCTGACGTTGCCCTGTCATTGGTCCGAGTGCATTGCAAAGATGCCAGAGAAGACAAGCTAGCATCCCTCAAGGTTGTGAACACCAAGAAGCATACTTTCCAGTCCTTCATGGACACTTTCCTTGAAGCTGCGACTCGCATTGGAGACAACATTGATCTTGACAGCTTCTGTGATCCAGCCAACCCTTCTCCTCACGAGTGACTGAAAAACATTATGCCCCACACTTATTTTCCTCAGAATGCCGAGTGATCGTGTAATCGTTAAACTCTTTCAGGCTTGATGCCTGAGTACTCTTGTCCGCTGCAGTTCTGAACTTTTGCATGGTTTATCCGAACTTGGATTTCTTTGAACATCGTGCTTTTGCTATGTTTCTCAAACTGTTTCTGATTGTCCCTCGGTTCTGAGTGGACTTGATCTTCTCACCCTTTGACGAATCAAAGTACATTGTACTTGTGACGGAGCTCAATCGCGGTGTTCAGTCGTCACCTCATCATCCTTGCAAATAGGGATGGAACATTGTATTTGTGGCGTAGCTCGGAGGTGGTGCTTAGTCGACGCCTTGTCTCCCTTGCGGATAAGGATGGAACATTGTACTTGTGGCGTGGCTCAGAGGTAGAACTCAGTCGACGCCTCGTCGTCCTTACGGATAGGGACGAAACATTGTACTTGTGGCGTAGCTCAGAGGTAGAACTCAGTTGATGCCTCGTCGTCCTTATAGATAGGGACGAAACATTGTATTTGTGGCGTAGCTCAGAGGTAATGCTCAGTCGACACCTTTGTGAATTAGGCGATTACATGGTCGTAGCTAAGGCCACGAGTGGGAGGATTGCTCTCCACTCAGAGTGTTTTTTAACTTAGGCGATTACGGGGTCGCAGCTAAGTCCCCGAGTGGGAGGATTGCTCTCCACTCGGAGTGTTTTTTAAATTAGGCGATTACAGGGTCGCAGCTAAGCCTCCGAGTGGGAGGATTGCTCTCCACTCGGAGTGTTTTTAACTTAGGCGATTACGGGGTCGCAGCTAATTAAGCCCCTGAGTGGGAGGATTGCTCTCCACTCGGAGTGTTTTTTAACTTAGGCGATTACGGGGTCGCAGCTAAGCCTCCGAGTGGGAGGATTTCTCTCCACTTGGAGTGTTTTTAACTTAGGTGATTATGGGGTCGCTAAGGGAGTCCTGGATTAAGGGGTCCTTGGACAGCCGGACTATATACTTTGGCCGGACTGTTGGACTAGGAAAATACAAGATTGAAGACTTCGTCCCGTGTCCGGATGGGACTCTCCTTTGCATGGAAGGCAAGCTTGGATATTCGGATATGTAGATTTCCTTCTCTGTAACCGACTCTGTGTAACCCTAGCCCCCTTCGGTGTCTATATAAACTGGAGGGTTTAGTCCGTAGGACAACAACAATCATAATCATAGGCTAGCTTCTAGGGTTTAGCCTCTATGATCTCGTGGTAGATCAACTATTGTAATACTCATATCATCAAGATCAATCAAGCAGGAAGTAGGGTATTACCTCCATCGAGAGGGCCTGAACCTGGGTCAAACATCGTGTCCCCTGCCTCCTGTTACCATTAGCCTTAGACGCACAGTTCAGGACCCCCTACCCGAGATCCGCCGGTTTTGACACCGACATTGGTGCTTGCATTGAGAGTTCCACTGTGCCATCGATGTAAGGCTTGATGGCCCCTTTGATCATCTTCAACAATGCGGTCTAGGAGGAGGTTTTACTCCCCGGACAGATCTTCGTATTCGGCGGCTTCGTAATGCGGGCCAACTCGCTTGGCCATCTGGAGCAGATCGATAGCTACGCCCCTGGCCACCAGGTCAGGTTTGGAAGCTTAAACTATACCACCGACATCCGCGGAGACTTGATCTTTGACGGATTCAAGCCCATGCCAGGTGCGCCGAACGATCACGACAGACCTGACTTTAATCCGCCGTCGGACAGTATTCGGTAGATCGCGCCTGCGGTGGCATCGGGAATCAATCTGAAGCAGATCGTGCCTTCCGAGGGCGGGTGGATGGACTCCGCCATGGTGGCCGCACACTCATCGGCGTCGGAGCCGAACACTGATCCCACCTCCTGTGAGGATGGTGTCATCGGACCCTTGGACTTGTCTCCAGCTACAGGATCCGAACCGCGTGCGTCCGTGCCTATCGAATCAGATTGGGCACCCATCATGGAGTTCACCGCCGCGGATATTTTTCAGCACTCGCCCCTGGGTGATGTGCTGAACTCATTAAGGTCTCTTTCCTTGTCAGGAGATTCTTGGCCGAACTATGTCCGGCTCGAGTGGGGGAGCGGATGACAAAGAAACTCGTTCCCCACCCACCCCCACTTAATAGCCACTGTCGATGACTTAACCGACGTGCTTGACTTCAACTCCGAAGACTTCGACCATATGGACAATGATGCAGGAGAAGAACAGGAACCACCACCTATAGGGTGCTGGACTGCCACCTCATCATACGATATATATATGGTGGACACACCAAAAGAAGGCGATGGTGACAATGCAACAAAGAATACGTCGCTCGACAAGCCACCAGAGCGGCGTCGTAGACGCCGCTCTAAATCCCTCCACAGTAAAAATAGCGACAATAGCGCAAGAAATAATAATACCCCGGTTGATTCCAAAGGAAACGACGACCCCATGGACCCAACGATGGAGCAGGGTGAGCCAGGGGACGGTGAAAACAGTCCGGAGCCGATGTCAGATAACGCCGATCCCGAGGGTAAAATTCAACAACCTGCCTCCGAAGAGGAGAACAACCCGGACGATGATGCACTCATCACCCCAGAAAAACTCTTGGAACAAGAGAACCTCCACAGAAGGCTTATCGCCACCGCGAGGAGCCTAAAGAAGCAGAAGCAAAGGCTCAAGGCCGCGTAGGATACGCTCAACCACAGGTGGAACAAAGTGCTCGACACAGAAGAAAAATACGGTGACGATCGTCACACAAAGAGCTATCCAAAGCACAAGCTGCTGCCCGAATTCGACGACGAGGCCCTAGAGCCCATTCAGCCGAAAACGACCGATCAGCCGGACCGACCGCCCCGTGGCCGTGACAAGACGGCTAATGATGCCGCACACAAGTCAGGACACGATTTATGTGAGCTCCTGGACAGAAAGTCCAGTATGTCCAGATCCATCTACGGATCTAGGAACCGCGCTCTAGCACAGTATCAGAGCTACCGAAACGATCACATTGATCGGAAACCAGCTAGGATCCAGAACTGAACACAACAACCGTCAATAACATGCCACGACACGACCAAATACAGGGGTGCCGCACACCCCCTGTGCTTCACCGATGAGGTACTGGATCATGAATTTCCGGAAGGATTTAAACTTGTGAACATAGAGGCATACGACGGAACTACAAACCCTGGGGTCTGGATCGAGGACTTTATCCTTCATATCCACATGGCTCGCGGAGACGATCTCCATGCCATTAAATACCTACCCCTCAAATTAAAGGGACCAGCTCGGCACTGGTTGAAAAGCCTTCCCGAAAACTCAATTGGAAGTTGGGAAGAGCTCGAGGATGCTTTTAGGGCCAATTTTCAAGGGCCTATGTCCGACCTCCGGACGCAGACGACCTAAGTCACATAATTCAACAGCCCAGCGAGTCAGCCCGAAAGCTCTGGAACATATTTCTTACTAAGAAGAATAAAATAGTCGATTGCCCGGACGCCGAAGCCTTAGCGGCTTTCAAACACAGTATCCGGGATGAATGGCTTGCCAGACACCTCGGCCAAGAAAAGCCGAGGACAATGACAACCTTAACAAGCCTTATGACCCGCTTTTGCGCGAGCGAGGACAGTTGGCTGGCTCGTAGCGGCACCAGCGACCCAAGCACATCCGAAGTCAGGGATGGCAATGGGAAGCCGCGACGCAACAAAAACAAGCGTCAAAACAATAATGACAGCCCAGAGAACAACACGGTCAATGCCGGATTCAGGGGCCCTCGACCCGGTCAACGGAAGAAGCCATTTAAAGGCAACAGAGATGGACCGTCCAGCCTAAACAAGATTCTAGACAAATTATGTCAGATTCACAGCACCCCCAAAAAACCTGCAAACCACACCCACAGAGAGTGTTGGGTTTTCAAGCAGGCCGGCAAGCTGAATGTCGAACAAAAGGGGAGGGAGACGCCAAGTGAAGATGAGGATGAGCCTCGTCAACCGAATACTGGAGGACAGAAAAAAATTCCCACCAGAAGTCAAAATAGTGAATATGATTTACGTAACTCACATTCCAAAGAGAACACGCAAACGCGCACTCAGAGACGTATACGCTGTTGAGTCCGTCGCCCCCAAATTTAATCCCTGGTCGGCCTGCCCGATCACCTTCGGTCGCAAGGACCATCCGACTAGTATCCGGCACGGAGGATCGGCTGCCTTGGTGCTCGACCCAATAATTGATGGATACCATCTCACACGAGTCCTCATGGACGACGGCAGTAGTCTAAACCTGATATATCAGGACACTGTCCGCAAAATTGGGATAGACCCCTCAAGAATCAGCCTAAGCAACACTACCTTTAAAGGAGTAATACCAGGCGTCGAGGCCCATTGTACGGGCTCTCTAGTACTAGAGGTTGTATTCGGTTCTCCCGACAACTTCAGAAGCGAGGAATTAACCTTCGACATCGCTCCATTCTGAAGCGGCTATCACGCACTACTCAGAAGAATGGCCTTCGCTCATTTTAATGCGGTACCGCATTACGCCTACCTCAAACTTAAGATGCCCGGTCCACGTGGTGTCATCACAGTTAGCGGAAATATAGAGCGTTCCTTACGCGCATAAGAATACGTGGCGACTCTAGTAGCCGAACACTGAGCTGTCCCTCCAACCAGGACAAATGGCCAGTCATCAAGACCACGAACATGGTTAGACGAGTCCAGCGCTCCACCCAATGTAACAGCCCAGTTGGGATTTCCCCATAAAAGATGTTAGGGGTTGCTTGCAAAAAGAGCCCATAGTTTGGCTCGACCCTATCAATACAATAGCATATTGCATTTTCATGGTTCATTCAGATTAACGAACACCTCGCACGAAGTCTTTCACTTGGGTTTTTTCTTTTCTTTTACAGATGATCATCGTGCTACACCCTTCCAGGATACGGCACAACAGAGATAAAGGCACAGACGTGCAGCAGGGCCCCGCTCAAAGGTTTTTTTTAGATTAAGACCCTGCATAAACCTTTTTAATATCTCTTGTTGCTTCTTCCCCTCCGTAAACTTTATACAACCGGGAGGGATACTAGTGTTTTTGGCATTTTTGTCACACCAGACTACTGCTCATACCTGGAAACTCAGGGCTTATTGTCAAGGGCGTTATTCAGCCCAGTACACATTACAAAGTCCGAATACCTTAGGGAGTGTTCGGCATCGCGAGTTTGGCCTTATATGCATCAGCTCCGAATCATGTCTTTGGTCAAATGTTGGGTTTGCCCGGCTCCCGTGTTTTGCTACCTTACGTTCCATTCTATCGGCCAAGGCGTCACCGGGAGAACTACTGCAATTGTGCCCCGGTTCATCTAGACGAGCACCTCAGTAGAGAAAGCCGAAAACTGACTGTCATGATACAGCGCGAGACTAGTCAACCACTCGATGACCCAGCGGAATCTTCGCGATTCCTCCACATTAACGAAGGATCGGTTTCCCGGTCACGTACATACGCGCACCATATCCGGCTGAACGTGAAAGTACCAGGGGCTATATAGTAGCCCCACCGTCAAACTCCTCTAGATAATTGAAAGTGTTAAAGCTATATAATCCGATTGCCTGGTTCGCTGCGCTATCACCTCCTTAACGGACCAAGACGTTGGATCAAGTGTGACTACGCATTTTCTCCAACACCCCCGCATTATATGTGTGGGGGCCGAAGCCGACGACTGCAAACTTTCAGGTTATATACATACATAAATGGCCGCACAGGAGGCATTATAATACTTTCAGGCAAAAGTATAAACACAACCTTTATAATCAAAATAGCATTGTCTTTACAATCCCGATACATGTCATTCGAACATGGCACTCTTCGAGCACTGAGCCTCTATTAAACGGGCGCCCTCTAAGACTTCTTCGAAATAGTGCTCGGTCGGGTCCTGGCCGTTCGCCGCACTCCGGGTTGCAATAGCGGTGGTTTCCATCCTAGCCCAGTATGTTTTAACACGGGCAAGAGCCATCTGCACACCCTCTATGCACACCGACCTCTTCACAGCATCGATATGCTACACAGCACCAAGGAATTGTTGCACCAATCCAAAATAGCTGTCCGGCCTTGGTCCTTGTGGCCAAAGATGATCGACGACAGACCTCATAGCAAGCCCGGACAAGCTGTGGAGTTCGGCCCATGCGGCCATCTTTTCATTCAATGGCAGCAGACGCATCGGGGCATTGAATTGCGACCAGAATAACCTCTCAGCCTTATGGTCTTTCCGATCCTTGAAAAACTCGGTCGCATCAACAGCACTCTTTGCCAGGTCCGCATACGAGTCCGCCGCACTCCACAACTGATCCAGAGGGGCATACTTCGGATCTCTGAATTTCATCCGCAACAGATAGGGCTTCCCAGCCACGATATCTCCGGCTTCACGAAGCTCCTCCCTCATCCCCCTCATTTCAGAGCGGGTTTCCTTGGCTGCCTCTAGGGCCTCCTTCAGGTCAGCCGCTTTTGCCTGATTTTCCTTTTCAAGGAGCTCACGACGGTTGGGGGCATCTTCCATCTCGGTAGCCATCTGGGCTATCTTTTCTTCGCTCTGGCGATGAGCAGCCTGTTCAGCTCTTAACTCCTCGACCGCCTTCAGAGCGGCCGCATCACTTATCCGGGCTTGCTCCTTGGCTCGGGCAAGCTCCGCCCGAAGGGTCTCCACGGCAGCAACTCCATCTGTAGTCACAACATATTATAGATACTAGCATCATGCTCCTCTTAAATAATTGCTGACAATCCAAATATACATACCCTGGGCCTCGTCAAGCCGCTTGTTAACAAGCACGATGTCGGCATCGGCCACGTCTAGCTGCCGCTTTAGTTCGGCAAAATCAGCAGATCGGTCGGCCGCCGGACCCTCAGCCACCTGCACATAAAGCAGCGCGCTTATTGTCAGAGAGTACGATCCTCTGTTCGCCATGTTGATGGCAACCAGAGTCTCAGGGGCTACTATCTTTACAGAGCACACTTAGTATGTGCGGAACCATCAAAAATACATTTTTCGCATACCTCAAAGCCTCTCAGTAGACTCGTAAAACATTCATTCAAACTGCTTTTCGCGGATGAAATCCTCTCAACCACCGTGACCATTAAGGCACGATGTGTCTCTGAGATGGCCGCTCGCTCCAGAAGGCCCATTAGCATGTCCGGCTGTATGCCGGACAATCCCAAACTCCTCCTAAAGCTCTCTTTGGGAGCCGTATATTCTAGACTCTGGACAGCCAAAGTGTCAACTTTTGGCCTTGGTGGATCAGGAGAAATCCTCCGTGACGACACCTCGGGGTCGTCCGCCCCATGTGACGGGGAGGCAGGGGGAGGCATTCACTCTCCATCATCTCCGGAGGAAGATCCCCCGAGGACGAACTCTGTGGAGAAGGGCTACTAGCCGGACTGCAACAAATATGTTTTGGTCATTATTCTCAGAGACAAAACAAGATATGTCAATCAAAGTACTCTTTCACTTACGGCTCGGTGGAGGGCCGGCCCCCTAGCGAGGTTTTCTTCCCTCGTTTAGAAGCCTTCGTTTCCAAATCTTCAAAGGCGGCCCTTTTCTTACCATGAGGAGAGGGGACTTTAGGTTCCCCTCCCCGATTATCCTCCTTCGTGGAGGCACTTGCTCCCCCGATTTGGATGTGTAAAAAATGAGGCCCACCTGCGGCCTCTCCATTCCTCCCCTCGCCTTCTCCTGATGGCACCTGATACGGCGCATGCTCAAGCATCCTGGTCAACAAAGGATCCGGCAAGCCTTCGGGAAGAGGGGCCGAACACCTAATCCTGTCCACCTTCCTTAGCCAGTCCTAGCAGATAGCAATTTTTCAGAATGATGTTATAATAAACATAAAGGATGGTGTGTTCGGTAGCGGAATTACTTACTTGGGTATCCGGGCGGTTGCAATTGAGACCCACGTCCTCGGTGGTGTCCGGACACTTTATTCGTGATCCGAAGAATGACCCATACATCTCTTTGAGCATCATGCCAAAGAACTATTGAAAGGTTCGCAGTCCTTCCGGGTTGAACTCCCACATACGGAGAGGACGACGCTGGCAGGGTAGGACTCGACGAACCAGCATCGCTTGCATTATCTTGACAAGACAGATATCCCTCTTAAGGAGGTCTCAGATGCGGCTTTGCAGTGTCAGCACGCCGTTAATCGGCCCCCAATCCAGCCCCTTGTTGACCCATGATGCCAGTTGTGGCGGGGGGCCCGAGCGGAACGCTGGAGTGGCCGCCCGCTTTGTACCTCAGGGAGCTGTGATGTAAAACCACTTCTGCTGCCATAAATCAGATGTTTCCGTGAAAGAACCCCTCGGCCATGGGGCGTCGACGCCTTTGCTTATTATAGCACCTCCGCACTCCACGTGACGCCCGTCAATCACCCTCGGCCTCACATTGAAAGTCTTGAGCCATAGGCCAAAGTGGGGGTTAATGCGGAGAAAGGCTTCACACACGACGATAAACGACGAGATGTGGAGGATGGAATCCGGAGCTAGATCATGGAAATCTAGCCCGTAATAAAACATAAGCCCCCTCACGAAGGGATCGAGACTGAAACCTAGCCCTCGGAGGAAGTGGGAAACAAATACGACACTCTCGTTGGGTTCGGGAGTGGGGATGATCTGCCCTTGGAAAGGCAGCCTGTGCGGGATTTCGGCGGTAAGATACCTGGCCTCCCTAAGCTTCTGGATATCCTCCTCCATGATGGAGGAGGCCATCCACCGGCCTTGATTGGATCCGGACATGATCGAAGGATCGAAGTGCTTTAGCTTGAACCTTGGGTGTTAGAACTCGAGGTACGGGAGGGGAAGGATTGAGCGTGGGAAGAAAAGGACAGGCCTTGGCCCCCCTTTATAAAGAGGACAAATATCAAGCGTCCCCCGCGTGACCGTTTGGGACTTGCCTAAAATCGAGGAGTCATATTAAACAAACATGGTTGGGTTACCCACGCCCGTATTGATGAGAATCCCGGGATAAGCGGGACACGATCTCTGCTTCAACAAGACGCGCCAATAAAACCGCCTCGCAGCGCGCGTAGTGGCTGGTTATGAAGACGGTTCAAATAAAGACCAGACCATGGCGTGATGCTATAAAAAGCTGTCAGCAGATTAGATTTGTGGAATATTATACTCTCTACGGTGGAATTTGGAATTTGTTTTGCAGAGCCGGACACAATCCTTGTGTTCTAAATCTTTTACGAAGTATTCGGAGAAGGAACCCGCCTTGCAATGCCGAAGACAATCTGCGCGCCGGACTCATTGTCATTGAAGCCTGGTTCAGGGGCTACTGAGGGAGTCTTGGATTAAGGGGTCCTCGAACAGCTAGACTATATACTTTGGCCGGACTGTTGGACTATGAAGATACAAGATTGAAGACTTCGTCCCGTGTCCGGATGGGACTCTCCTTTGCATGGAAGGCAATCTTGGATATTCGGATATGTAGATTTCCTTCTCTGTAACTGACTCTGTGTAACCCTAGCCCCCTCCGATGTCTATATAAACCGGAGGGTTTAGTCCGTAGGACAACAACAATCATAATCATAGGCTAGCTTTTAGGGTTTAGCCTCTACGATTTCGTGGTAGATCAACTCTTGTAATACTCGTACCATCAAGATAAATCAAGTAGGAAGTAGGGTATTACCTCCATCTAGAGGGCCCGAACCTGGGTAAAACATCGTGTCCCCTGCCTCCCATTACCATTAGCCTTACACGCACAGTTCGGGACCCCCTACCCGAGATCCGCCGGTTTTGACACCGACAGTCGCAACTAAGCCCCCAAGTGGGAGGATTTCTCTCCACTCGGAGTGTTTTTAACTTAGGTGATATTGGCAAAAATTTCCAAGGTGGCATTGACATTGGGATAACCACCGTCGTTGTCCTTATCCTCTTCTTCCTTCTCAGGCTCTTTGTCCTTGCCACTAGGTTTACTTTCTTGGAAGCTCTGAATAAGGAGTCGGCATTGTCGAGTGGTATGCTTGGGGAGAATCAGATTTCCCTCCTCATCCTTCTTGGTGTGAATGTGACACGGTAAATCCAACACATCATTTCCTTCCTGATCTTTCACCTTCTTAGGGGTCCAGGGCCCTTTAGGTTTCCCTTTGAACTTTCCTTGATTTAACACCGCTGCCTCGGCAGGACTCGCTGCCTCAGCCTTTCGCTTCTGCTTCTGACTAGAATTTCCTCCCCCGGTGTCCTGGGCGACTGTTTTGTGCTTGCCACTCCGGAGTCGGTCTTCCTCTTTGTCGTTAGCATATTTGGTAGCAATCTGCATTATCTGAGTCAAGGACATATCTCCTATCTGACCGAATTTCAGGACAAGCTCCCTGTAGCGAACGCCTTCCTTGAAGGCACAAACTGCTTGGTGATCAGAGACATTTTCTACTGCGTGGTGTAGAGCGATCCATCTCTGGATATATTCCCTCAGGGTTTCATTCGGTTTCTGCACACAATGTTGAGCCTCTGGTAGACCGGCTGGTCTCTTGCAAGTTCCCTCAAACGTTCTGGTGAACACTCGAGCTAACTCATCCCAACTTAAAATACTCCCAGGGGCCAACTGAGTCATCCAATCTCTGGCAGACCCTTCAACCATCATAGGAAGGTGCTTCATGGCCACCTCATCACTGCCACCGCCGATGTGCACAGCTACTCGGTAATCTTTGAGCCAAGTATCGGGCTTCGACTCGCCCGTAAACTTGCTAACGCCAGTCGCCAATCTGAAGTTATGGGGTATCTCAGCAGCTCTGATGGCCCTTCCAAAACACTCGAGGTCGGAAACATGGACTCTGCCTCCACTGGGTCTGTCCCGATCCAGCCCTTCTCTGTATGCTCTGTTCCGATCGACTAGACCTTGCAAAAGGACGGACCTTGCGTCAAAGCCAGGTTCTCTGGGGTCGACTAGAACTCTGCGGTCGCTCCCATACGGATGCCTGTCGTCATTGTGCCGGGGCGCGTATGACCCGTCCCTCGGAAGTGGCGAAGGCGCTCGACGGTAGTTGTCGCGGGCGTACTCACGATCATATTAGCCATGAGCCCTTCCCAAGTACCGATCCTGACAGTGATCACGGCCTCCCTGTCGCAAAGGGGACCTTGGACTGTGAGCCGACTGAACAATGTCCACTCTCACCGATCTGCTGTGGATTCTGTTCCGCGACTTGGAAACATCGGAGTTCTGGTCTCCCACTGCTCGGAGCAGCGCCTGATCTATTCCAGACCTCTCCTAGCCTCTGATCGGGATGGCTGAATAGACTCTGCAATACGCGCAACCACTGCCAAATTCTGAATCGGTGTACGGAATACTTGAGTTTCCGGTGGAAATAACTATCGTGCGCATCGACTAGATTCAGGAATCAGTCGACGAGCATGATCGTCGAGAGAATGTTGGAGATTCTCCAAACGAGTGCGCTCAGCCAAAGTGGCCAGGCGCACTGCCTCCAAGGCCCCGGCCTCGACGGTTTCCCCTATGATGGGGGTCTGGAGAGCCTCCATGTTGCGGCGGTGCAGCTCCTCCCTCTGCTGCGAGCTGAGAGGTTGGGGCTGGTACTCTTCGTGGTCGAGTGACGGACCGGCGCTCCTGCGCCGTCGCTGCTACGACGGAAGCCAGGTGGACCGCGATGGGAGTCAACCATGAGGACTTCCACCGCGGGATCACAACTCCCGCTTTCAGAAAGAGTATCTGCGAAATCAGTCGACAAATCAACCAATCCGCGAGAATACATGTCAGGATCAATAGCCGCGACTTGGGGGGTGAAGGTTTGACGAGCCACTGCGTGCCTCACCCATCACTGGAGCCACGAATGGCCAGACCGCTTGTGGTGGCGTCTAGTGGAGTGAGTCAACAACGCGATGACCGACTGGTATGGTGAAGATGGCTGCCTGAGAAGGACGCCGCAGGAACTCGCGCGGAAGTGCGCCGAGCCACGAGCTGGAAGGGCCTCGACGTTGAGGGGAGCCTCCCGGGGCTAGGCGGAATCGTCGGCGATGAAGATGAGCGCGCCGAGCCGGATCTCGCGGCCCATGACCAAAACGCCACCGGAAACCATGCTGATGAAGGCTGAAGAAAATGCAACCTCGCCGGAAGTCGCTAAGACGCTATGCCCCATGGTGGGCGCCAACTGTCGTGGTACTATGTCTGACAGTAAGAATAGGGGGTAAGTATGGAGGGGCAAGGTTCTAGCTACGACAAGGTTGTACGCAAGTGTTTACGAGTTCAGGCCCCTCTTGGAGGAGGTAAAAGCCCTATGTCTCGGTGCCCGGAGGCGGCCGATTGGATTATGAGTATGTGTGTGTTACAGGGGGTGCGAACCCTTGTCCCAGAGGAGGGGGTGGCTTATATAGAGTTCGCCAGGACCCCAGCCATCTTTCGTTACAGAGGGTTGAATGTACATAAAGATTGAGGCGTTACTGGTAATGCCAGCCTGAAGTGCCTTTTAATGACCTTAAAGACTACGGAGTGAATGCTCGCCCGTTGCTGTTTTGAGTGACTTCTGGTCTTCAGTAGGTCCGAGTGGTTTCTTGTATGGTCGAGTGGTTGACTGGTCGTGTGACTTCGGGAAGGAGGGGTATCCAGTGGTTCGTTTGTCGAGTGGATTGCACTCGACACCTTTACTCGGTACCCTTTGTTGTCTCTTGAGCTTCTTCGCTTCTAGGGTAGTGACCTTAGGTAGGGCGCATAGGTCAGGCCTGTGACCCTACCCTAGGTCTGTATCCTCATCAGTGCTCGTGC
>NC_041389.1:388673470-388678856 GCF_002162155.2 Triticum dicoccoides | reverse complement strand
CGGAGCGGAGCCGTTGATGTCCTTTGTCTGCTCCTACGACAATATGTCCAAGAGAGCTTCGGAGCGCTAGGAGGCCATGGTTGGAGTGGTGCCGACAGAAGGAAGGGACTGGAGGAGAATGAGTGTGGGTCTTTGGCTATGGCTGGGAGATGGGGCTCAAGTTAATATAGCGGGCGAATGGCAATGAGCCGCAGCAGACGGATGGACGGCTGGTGCCGGAGTAGGTTCGTCGGGCATGAATGCGGACGCTGCTTCAGTGACTTAACTGCCGGTGCCTTGGGTTACTGACACACCAACTGCACCTGCAGTTAAGTCCGGTAAATGCAGCATTGACGTTCTGGAGAGACGGTGACCGTTTCAGGCGGGAAGCGCGCGCTAGCGATGGAAGGGGTTTTGGTAGGCCAGGGCGGTTAGACGCTAGCGTGGTGGTAAAGTGTGAACTCATGGATGACGATCCTTTGAAGCATATGCGGCACGTATTGACAACCAGGCGTCCATGCAACCGCTCTTGTCGCCAGCTAGCATTCAACAACCACCATTAGACACCACCCAACCATGCATAACTTACAAATAATGGACGAATCGATCAGACACACACTCGTGTGCAGAGGCACTAAGATCGATCGCTCACGATAGTACATACTCCGTACCATAGTACCCTCTCTAGCTAGGATATTTTATATATTGTCGTTGTTATGGACGATATACATGAGCAAGGCGCTCCCGAGTATGACCGTTGGTGTTGAGCCAGGTGAATACATTCTTGGCGTTCGCGTAGGCCTCCATCAAACGTCTAAACAGTAATGTCAGGCACCGCCGGGGCACGCAGGTGATGGGCTCGCTGTTTGTGTTGCACCATAAGCAGGACTTTGATTGAGAGGGCGACGTGCATGCATTAGCATGGTTTAACAGCGTGAGCATGAGTGTCTGACGCAAAGTATTTCATTTTCATTTGGCTAACGAGTGTGCGTTGCAGCGACGAGTCCGTGGTTTGATTCCCCACATACGCATAATTTTGGTTTTTATTTCTTTCTCCACTAATAGGTAGGCCCGCGTAGATAGATAAAGAACACGAGCTGATGAGGCGCATGTGGACTATTTGACTGGTCAACCAGACAAATATGGAGCTATACGCTGAGCCAGTGACCGTATAATCACCATATCTCGTATACAATGATCAAAGTGAGCTATCAAGACAAGTTCGATGACCGCCAATGCATTTTACTCGGTAATAAATGACCAGGATTGAAGGGGAATCCAAATTTCCTTCGTCTTCTGTCCTTGAGCTCTTGACAAACCAATGCACTATACGGTTGTCCGACCACTCCACCCCAGAGCTCTCACCAAGCGTCGTTCATGCCACCGCGCTGCACACTAACCAGTAAGGAAGCGATGGCATCCCACCGTGCCGAGTTCCTTGCCACCCACGACTGCACACAAAATGGTAGGGAAGCGATGGCATCCCGCCATGTCGAGTTCATCGCCGCTCGCGACCTCACACCTATTTGGGAGGAATTTGAAGCTACCAAGGCCGAATGGGCGGTAGAGCAAGAGGCGGCCAAAGCCGCACAGAGGGAGCGGAAAAGTCATAAAGCACTCAAGAAAAGAGAGGCCCTCCACCATAAGAAAGAAGAGGACGCACGCGCTGCTGCGGAGAGGTTGGCGGAGATCCAAGCATGGTGGGGTGTCGCCGACAAAGTCGGGAAGGAGAACGACAGTGTCTGGACAGCATGTGAGTAGTAATACTAGTAGTTAGTGTGTGTGTCTGTATCTGAGTACGAGCATGTACCAGTTCTACTAGTTACTACTGTAGTTTTTAGAGAAAATTACCAGTACATTAGCCTAGACTCAATGGAAAAATTCCTATCCTATGCATCAAATGGCATCTCTTTCTCTATAGGAATTGAGATGCATGTCATCTCACTTCCTATGATTTTCATATTCCTATAAAATTCCTATCCTATGAATTAAAGGAGGCCTCTGTTGGAGTAACTACTGTAGCTAGCAGTACTGTTGGTATAGTAGTTTTTTTCAAGAAGCAGAATTCAACGAAGTCACAATGGTTCCTTCGTCTGAGCAACTTCAGAGTGGGAAAGATTGGACCTGTGATTTGACGGCTCATTAGTCATTATTACTGCGGCACGACGACCGGGGTGACTCTCCTTTGGAGTTTTGCGTGCATGGCAAGTGGACCAGGATGGTCGATGCCCCACATGTTGGCGAACTGAAGTATTCTTTCCAATATCGAGGAGCAAGGAAACCGCGTGGTATAGTATGACTGCTGATTTATATTTATTTTTTATTTCTGATGAATGCTAGCATTTCAACTCTTACGACGAAGAGTGCCAAACACGGCATGTGCTGGATGTCCCACACGTTAGCGAAAGGAGTGGGACATGAACAACGTGGTAGAGCCCAGTGCAAAAAATAGTGTGGTAGAGCGTCTCCACTTCTTCCACTTCTGGGTCGGAGACCACATGTAGTAGTACCAGTGGTATGAACGATACAAAGTGCGACCCAGAGAGAAAGACACGTCTAGTTGGAAGGTCTCGGGGCATACACGTAAACAAATATAAAAGCTAATATGTGCCTCCAATTAATATAGTAGTAGTAGAGTACTTAGGCAAGTACTCCATAACATCACCGTGCATTGCACGTACAACATTTAGTGGTACGTAGTAAGAGACAAACGCCTATATGCCACACATGTTCATACCATTTGTGCCTTTCTACTTCACTTACTGCGCTACATTACTCAGGTTCGTACGTCCACTCCTGGGTACATGTCCGTCTCGTAGTTCCAGTCCCACATGTTCTTCATATAGATGGAACGATCCTTGCATGACACATGCACCTTGATGCAAGATGTCTCGCGTGTTGGCAAAAGGATGAACAAAGCTCATGTAAAAAAATAGAGTGGAAGAACATAGATTCCCGACGACCGAGAAGGAGCAAGGAACCTCATGGTGGAGCATCTGCACTCATAATCTTTTATATTATTCAGCGATATAAAATCAACCAATCATCTCCATAGTGGATTGGAAGAGTACGAAACATGGCAGCCCAGTGTATTTACATCATACTAGTACATGGCTAACCCACGCTATCACCATATTTCTTGCCTTCTGTGCGACACCTATCTCTAGTAATCCAGCAGCCCGTATCGCTTCTCCCTCCTCATCTCTCAAAGTGCGGTGGGCTAGCGTTTTTGCCGTCTATTGAGGTCGGTTAACTCATCACATGTTAGCGACATGCCAAGAGCATTCTAAAAAAATAGTACTGTACTCTATTGTTATGCCAAGAAGAGGAAGCGCTTTGACCGATGGACCAAACGAGACAAGCGTGCCGTGCCGTGAAAGGGTCCAGTTTCTCGTTTCGAACTTGTTTAGAACACTTGGTTTTGACTATTGATAAGATTTTATATAGGGCCTAATGTATTCTTTGAGGATGCCTTTGACTATTGATAAGATTTTATATAATTTGAAAATTATATCATTTGAAGATCCTTTCACATTCTGTTTTCAAAAATAAAAAAAATCCTTTCACGTACACATTTGACTGTATGCTTTGAGCAACTTGCATGTCCTATACTGCTCCTGTTTGGATACTCTAACTTAGCTAGAGGTTAGACTAACTCATGACTAACCCTAAACTAACTGTAGCCAAAGAGGTGTTTGGGTGATAGGGTTAGGTTGATAATAAATGCACTTGATGGAGAGAGAAAAGTGATTTTTCAGTGGGCCCAATGAGAACTATCTCCAGTTAGCACCTCTTGGGTGGGATAGTTTTTTTGGTGGGTTCGATGCAACTTGCTCCAATTTAACCCTCATGATTGGATACTTTAGGGCTATTTGAGCCCCAACTAGCTCAAACTAACTCTAACCCATGGATCCAAACAGGGCCTATGGCCAGCCTCGACGCGGAGCACTCGCGTGCACCGGGAAGCAGCGCTCTCTCGGCCGTCGCACTTCTTCAAAGCCGGTGCCAGTGAGAGGTCGCCTCCGCTTTGGCCGGGAATTAATGTGGCACTGATGCTTCGGGGCAACGCTGACTGTTTCACGCGAGAAGCGCGCGCTAGCAAGGGAGTATCGTTTTGAAGCGTTTCAGGTGTAGTACTGGCAGTTTGCAAAACTACTCAATTATTGCACTCAATTTCCTAAGAAATTTTGGTAAAAAACATTACTCCACAGCCCGCTTCCCTTCCCCTTCCTCTTCCACCGCCCGCGCACGTCCGTGGGAAGCGACCAGTCAACCCTTATATAGGAGTGCTAGGACAAAAAGATGCATGCATGACCACTAAAATTTCCAGATTAAAGCACCGCTCCAGGGGAGTATGGCGTGTGTTGTTACCTTCGGCCGGGCCATGGCTATCGGGCGACGGCGACCAGAGAAGAGGCGGCGGGAGGGGAATGAATGCAGCTACTGTTTGGGTTCACCGTCCGGCTTAAAAAAATGTGCAACATCACGTATACCCGCGGGTGCACAAATTGTAACATACGTGTTTGCTTAAGTGGGCGTCGCGTAACTGGTGTGTGTGTGAGAGAGAGAGATTTTGAGAGACAGAGTGCTGTGTGTGACTCTACTCTTCGGACATGTACTCAACCTTTTGCATCGGGATATAAGTATAATGGTATTATCCTTTAGCTAGTGATTTACGTGGCCATGTTAACGTGGTTGTGTAAAAAAATGTCACTTCCTACTCGTTAATTGCGTTATATAAGTACAAGCAAGATTCTCTTGCATTGCATGGAACATCAATATGCATTTTTTTTACAAAACACCTGTTGTGATTGACCCATGCAGGAGTAATCTCATGTGCAAAAACTAATGATATCTCGAGAATTTTATCAGAAAACTGGTATCTCGAGAATGTCATAAAAATGGAAGATGAGAGATAAGGTGAGGAGGAGTGGAGCGTGGTGGTGACTGGTGGTCAGACTGGGCGGAGGCATGGGGATGGACGGCGCCGGCAGGTGGCAGCGGCCACCATGCTAGATTGTTCCAGAGACTTCCTTTTTTAATTGCTCAGCAATGAGGTTGTGGGAGATAAGGATGTGGTGAGAGGTGCAGGTATCTTTTGTAAAATTATCATAGTTTGCTTTCTAGCCGTCAGATATAGATCGGGCGGTCTATATTACAAGATGGCAGACACACCATCATCACCAACTCGG
Organism: Triticum dicoccoides; assembly: GCF_002162155.2. Taxonomy (NCBI): domain Eukaryota; kingdom Viridiplantae; phylum Streptophyta; class Magnoliopsida; order Poales; family Poaceae; genus Triticum; species Triticum dicoccoides. Next base: position 388,673,685 of record NC_041389.1, on the reverse strand, counting down.
TTTTTTATAAGGGTAGAGATGATAAGTTTGCTAACTACTAAAGTAAAGTGGAATTTGTCCATGTTATACAAGTAAATTAATGTGATTGTTTATCATATGGTAAGGTTGGATGAAGGGTGGTAGGAACAAATGCTCCGCCTAGAGCATGTGTGTGTGAGATGGAGTCTTAGTGTGTGTGTGTGTGTGGGTGGGTGGGTGCGCGGCGTGTGTGTGTG
>NC_041389.1:388633235-388672867 GCF_002162155.2 Triticum dicoccoides | reverse complement strand
TGTGTTCGTGTGTGGGGGGGTGGGTGGGTGGGTGCATGTGTGCGTGCATGCGTGTGTGTGTGGGGGGTGTGGGTGTGTGTGTGTCGCGGGGTCCTCGGTGGCAGATGTAATTTAAGTATGCATGGATTCATCATAGAGAGGTGATGTGTATGGCAGAGGCCACCAACAATGGGGTGCGAGATAGAAAAGGCCCGTAGAGAGGGAAGAGAAGGTGTGTGCGCGTGAGAGGAGTCGACATCAAGAGAACGTGTTTGTTCGAGAGACACCAAGGAGGACTACTATATATCGATGGTGCATGTAGGCGGGAATTAAACGAATGGATGGTCTTATTGGTTTTGGGGATATAGGGGAAGAGTGAGAGGGGGGGTAGCTAGAAGGAGATTGTTAAGTGTGAGTGTGTGTTTTACCCATCCAGGCAGAAGTTATGTGCACACAAGAAGAGAACGATTTGATGTGGCGTTAGGGTTGAGGGTAATTAACTATGTATGGAGACATAGAGACCTTGAATGTGCATGTGTGAGAGGTATACATGTATACGTGGGATGTGTGTGTGCGCGCGCGCATGATCGAGATAAAAGAAAGAAGACATAAGTCATAAGATCAACACATGGGAGAGACAGATCGGTATGACAATATGCATGCATGTGAGAATGCAGGGAAGAAGGCCCGACAACTGAGCATGTGTTTCTGTCTTTAAGAGATAGTGGCGTGGGCCGGAGCATGCATCTATGGCAAGCAGAGGGAGTGAGACACAACGATTGTGAAAACGAGATCAACCTATAAATGCATATGTATGGAGAGACATATATAGTGTGGGTGATAGGAAGCAAGACTGCATGCGATAAAGAAATGTTGACGGAGAAACTACAGATAGATACAGAGATGGAGATGCTAGCTAGAGGGACATTCGCTAGTTTGAGTGTTGGAGATGACCGCCGGGTGATTCAGAGGGTGAAGTTATGTGTGTGTGAGAGAAAGATAAAAAGAGGGCACTTGACTGCATGTAGAGAGAAACATATGTAGTGTGCGTGATAGGAAGCAAGAGTGAGGGCAAGAAAGAAGGATGATGGAGAAACAGATAAATAGAAAGATAAAGATGCTAGCTAGTGTGCGTTAGAGATAGGAGTCAAGTGGATCAAAAGGCTGAGTTATGTGTGTGGGTGTGAGAGAGATAGAGAGAGGGTGCATGTGAGTCACATACAAACAAATATCAGAGAGAAATGAGATCCCGAGAGACGGAGTTTTGTGTCTACGAGAGAAAAAGATATTTCACAACGAGAGTGATAGCTAGAGAGACATATGAGGGAACGCAAGATATCTCTAGGGAGAGAGAGTGTGTGTGAGCGACATACAAGAGAACAGTGGAGAAATATGAGACCCTGGGAGACAGAGTTTGTGTTTGTGTGTGAGAAAAATATATTTAAGAGGAAGAGTCGTAGGTTCTCATACCTAAGGAATGAAAGACATCTCTGTATGAGGGGTGTGCGAGTGGCACACAGGGGAATAGTAGAGAGAAATGAGACCCCGGGAGACAAAGTTTTGTGTTTGTGTGAGAGAAAGAGATTCCACATAGAGAATCACAGTTAGAGACACATAGCAGGGAACGAGATATACTTAGAGAGAGATAGAGTGATGAAGGTCGAGGGAGAGAGTACCATCGGTGTGTTACGAAGATAAAAGTGTTGGAAATATGCCCTAGATGCAATAAAAAATGGTTATTATTATATTTCCTTATTCATGATAATTGTCTATTGTTCATGCTATAATTGTATTAACCGGAAACCGTAATACATGTGTGAATACATAGACCACAACATGTCCCAAGTGAGCCTCTAGTTGACTAGCTCTTTGATCAATAGATGGTCATGGTTTCCTGACCATGGACATTAGATGTCATTGATAATGGGATCACATCATTAGGAGAATGATGTGATGGACAAGACCCAATCCTAAGCATAGCACAAGATCGTGTAGTTCGTTTGCTAAAGCTTTTCTAATGTCAAGTATCATTTCCTTAGACCATGAGATTGTGTAACTCCCGGATACCGTAGGAATGCTTTGGGTGTACCAAACGTCACAACGTAACTGGGTGGCTATAAAGATACACTACAGGCATCTCCAAAAGTGTCTGTTGGGTTGGCACGAATCGAGACTGTGATTTGTCACTCCGTATGACGGAGAGGTATCTCTGGGCTCACTCGATAATGCATCATCATAATGAGCTCAATGTGACTAAGTAGTTAGTCATGGGATCATGCATTACGGAACGAGTAAAGTGACTTGCCGGTAAATATTGAATGAGGTTGTCCTTGAATATAACCTTGGGGTGCCTTGGGCATCCCAAGCTTAGGCTCTTGCCACTCCTTATTCCATAGTCCATCGAATCTTTACCCAAAACTTGAAAACTTCAACCACACAATACTCAAAACAAAACTCGTAAGCTCTGTTAGTATAAGAAAATAAAACCACCACTTAGGTACTGTAATGAACTCATTCTAAATTCATATTGGTGTAATATCTACTGTATTCTAACTTCTCTATGGTTCATACCCTCTGATACTACTCATAGATTCATCAAAATAAGCAAACAACACATAGAAAACAGAATCTGTCAAAAACAGAATAGTCTGTAGTAATCTGTATCAAACGTATACTTATGGAACTCAAACAATTCTGAAATAAATTGGTGGACCTGAGGAATTGGTCTATTAATCATCTGAAAAAATAATCAACCTAAAATCACTCTCCAGTAAAAAATGGCAGCTAATCTTGTGAGCGCTAAATTTTCTGTTTTTTACAGCAAGATCACAAAGACTTCACCCAAGTCTTCCCAAAGGTTCTACTTGGCACTTTATTGAAACAAAAGCTATAAAACATGATTACTACAGTATCATGATCATTTGGACACACAAAAACAGTAAGGGTAAATATTGGGTTGTCTCCCAACAAGCGCTTTTCTTTAATGCCTTTTTAGCTAGGCATGATGATGGCAGGGATGCTCACATAAAAGATAATAATTGAAACATAACGGGAGCATCATGAAGCATATGACTAGCACATTTAAGCCTAACTCACTTCCTATGCAAAGTGATTTTGTGAGCAAATAACTTATGGGAACAATAATCAACTAGCATAGGAGGGTAAAACAAGCATAGCATCAAAACTTTAAGCACATAGAGAGGAAACTTGATATTATTGCAATTCCTACAAGCATATGTTCCTCCCTCATAATAATTTTCAGTAGCATCATGAATGAATTAACCAATATAACCAGCACCTAAAGCATTCTTTTCATGATCTACAAGCATAGAAAATTTACTACTCTCCACATAAGCAAATTTATTCTCATGAATAGTAGTGGGAGTATCATAAGAGACTTGAGCACTAAAAATTGTTTCCAGGTTAAAAGAGTAATGTTTAGAAAAAGGGTAATCATAATCATGACAAGATTTATAAATATAATCGACACTACTTTTTATAGCATAAGTTTCATCACAATAATCATCATAAGTAGCAACTTCGTTCTCATCATAATCGATTGAAACCTCTCCCAAGATAGTGGAATCACAAAATAAAGTTGACACTCTTCCAAATCCACTTTCATATCCATCACAATAAAATTCAACATCCTCCAAAATAGTGGGATCACTACTTCCTAAAGTTGACACTCTTCCAAACCCACTTTCATCAATATAATCATCATAGGTAGGAGGCATGCTATCATCATAACAACTTTGCGTATCAAAACTTAGGATGTTGAAAATACCATCTTCATTAAACATAGCATCCCCAAGCTTGGGGCAAACATTAATTTCAGCAAATATATTCTCAAATATGTCATCCTCATCAAACATAGCTTCCCCATCCTTGGGCCCTTTCATATCATAAGCATAATCACTCTCATCATTAAAAATATGGATAGCACCAATAGTATAGCAATTATCATCATCATAATGAGTAGTAGGAGCAACATCATTTGGGAGGGATACCTTTTTACCTTTGTTGCTCCTTCTTTTCTTTTTCTTCTTCACATTATGTGTGGGTTCAACTTTCTTATTTGTGCTCCTTATTGATGAGATTGGTTGAATAGAAATCTCCTCCTCGTTACCTGATTCATCATAAGAAATAATAGGAGGATATTGAGAAGTCTCTTACCTTTTATTATCATTCTAGTCATCTTCTAATTGCTTTCTTTTCTTTAGGTGATTGGCAATATAAGGATTTTCAATGCAATTCACCGCACAAAACAAATAAATCTCCTCTAAATCAGTATCAAGGAAATGCTCAAGATTAAATTTTGGAATAAGCTTAGTTGCACGTTTCAATTCTTCATAACCCAAAAGCAAACTAAGTTCATTGTAATGAGCAAGGGAGATCAAATCATCACAATTTTTGGACACGGTTCGATCATGAAACAATTTGCATTGGAGATGTAAATGATCACGTTCATTGCAAAGTTCACAACGGTAAAGATATCTTAAATTTTCAGTGCTAACATTAAGCCTTTCTTGCAACAATTTAGTTTCTACATGCTTATGCCTCTTGCAATATCTATCTTCTCTATTTGGTGTATCTATGCAAACCCAATGCTCTGCAAAAAAATCGACATGCTTATAGGAGACATTTTCATCATAACTAGTGCAATCATCATCAGTACTATGGATATTCAAGGAGTTCATACTAACAACATTGCAATCATGCTCATCATTCAAAGATTTAGTGTCAAACATTCTATAGATTTCTTCTTCTAGCACTTGAGCACAATTTTCCTTTTCATCAAACTCAAGAAAGATATTAAAAAGACGAAGCGTATGAGACAAACTCAATTCCATTTTTTTGTAATTTTCTTTTATAAACTAAACTAGTGATAAAACAAGAAATAAAAAAGATTTGATTGCAAGATTAAAGATATACCTTCAAGCACTCACCTCCCCGGCAACGGGGCCAGAAAAGAGCTTGATGTCTACTACACAACCTTCTTCTTGTAGACGTTGTTGGGCCTGCAAGTGCACATGTTTGTAGGACAATAGCAAATTTCCCTCAAGTGGATGACCTAAGGTTTATCAATCCGTGGGAGGCGTAGGATGAAGATGGTCTCTCTCAAGCAACCCTACAACCAAATAACAAAGAGTCTCTTGTGTCCCCAACATACCCAATACAATGGTAAATTGTATAGGTGCACTACTTCGGCGAAGAGATAGTGATACAAGTGCAATATGGATAGTAGATAAAGGTTTTTGTAATCTGAAAATATAAAAACAGCAAGGTAACTAATGATAAAAGTGAGCGTAAACGGTATTGCAATGCTAGGAAACAAGGCCTAGGGTTCATACTTTCACTAGTGCAAGTTCTCTCAACAATAATAACATAGATAGATCATATAACAATCCCTCAACATGCAACAAAGAGTCACTCCAAAGCCACTAATAGCGGAGAACAAACGAAGAGATTATGGTAGGGTACGAAACCACCTCAAAGTTATTCTTTTGGATCAATCAATTCAAGAGTTCGTACTAGAATAACACCTTAAGACATAAATCAACCAAAACCCTAATGTCACCTAGATACTCCATTGTCACCTGAAGTATCCGTGGGCATGATTATACGATATGCATCACACAATCTCAGATTCATCTATTCAACCAATACAAAGTACTTCAAAGAGTGCCCCAAAGTTTCTACCGGAGAGTCAAGACGAAAACGTGTGCCAACCCCTATGCATAGGTTCATGGGCGGAACCCGCAAGTTGATCACCAAAACATACATCAAGTGGCACATGATATCCATTGTCCCCACAGGTAAGCACGGCAAGACATACATCAAGTGTTCTCAAATCATTAAAGACTCAATCCGATAAGATACCTTCAAAGGGAAAACTCAATTCATCACAAGAGAGTAGAGGGGGAGAAACATCATAAGATCCAACTATAATAGCAAAGCTCGCGATAAATCAAGATCGTTCCATAGAGAGAACATGAGAGAGAGAGAGAGAGAGATCAAACACATAGCTACTGGTACATACCCTCAGCCCCGAGGGTGAACTACTCCCTCCTCGTCATGGAGAGCGCCGGGATGATGAAGATGGCCACCGGTGATGGGTTCCCCCTCTGACAGGGTGCCGGAACGGGCTCCCGAGAGGTTTTTGGTGGCTACAGAGGCTTGCGGCGGCGGAACTCCCGATCTGTCTTCCTCTTTGATGTTTTTAGGTTACGTGGATTTATATAGGCGAAATAAGTCGGTCAGGGGAGCCTCGAGGGGCCCAGGAGACAGGGGGCGCGCCCAGGGCGGTGGGCGTGCCCTCCTATCTCCTGGCTTCCTCGAGCCTTCCCTGGCTTGAACTCCAAGTCTCCTGGATGATATCCTTTCCAAAAATCAGGCTCCCGAAGGTTTCATTCCGTTTGGACTCCGTTTGATATTCCTTTTCTTGGAAATACTGAAACAGGCAATAAAACAACAATATGGGTTGGGCCTCCGGTTAGTAGGTTAGTCCCAAAAGTAATATAAAAGTGTATAATAAAGCCCATAATCATTCAACACAGATAATAAAATAGCATGAATGCTTCATAAATTATAGATACATTGGAGATGTATCAGCATCCCCAAGCTTAATTCCTGCTCATCCTCGAGTAGGTAAATGATAAAAGAAAGAATTTATGAAATGTGAATGCTAGAAGGTGCACAAGTTTGATCAATGATAATTTCAATCACCTTTTCTAGCATGATTATATGTCGTAATGGTAGTTCATCTCATAAAACTTATCACGATCAAGTAACAAGAAATTCTCATGTTAAAGCATAAACCATAAACTAGAAAACTTCATTCTCAGTCATCAAACAATTGCAATTCATCTTATTTTCAAGAAGGGCCTATGCCAGAACTTTGATTTAGCAAACTTCACATACTCAACTATCATATAGTCTTCTACAATTGCTAACACTCACGCAATACTAATGGTTATGGAGTTTTAATCGGACACTGAGAAAGATAGGGGCTTATAGTGTTGCCTCCCAACGTATTTACCTTTGGGTGATGTTGACAATAATAGTTCATGCTAACTTACATCCAATTGGATATATATATCAGGATCTTCCCAACACGAGGTGCTTGCCAAAGGATAAAATGAAAAAGGGAAAGGTGAAGATCACCTTGACTCATGCATAAAGTAAAAGACATAAAGTAAAAGATAGGCCCTTCGCAGAGGGAAGCAGGGATTTGCATAGGTGCCAAAGCTCAATTTTGAAATAGAGATAAATAATTTTGAGAGGTATGATCTCATTGTCAACATAACAACCAAGAGTTCCCAATATCTTCCATACTACATACATTATAGGCGGTTCCCAAACAGAATGGTAAAAGTTTTTACTCCCCCTCCACCAACAATCATCAATCCATGGCTTGCCCGAAACAACGGGTGCCTCCAACTAACATCAAACCTGGGGGAGTTTTGTTTATTTTTGATTTGATTTTGATCTTTTGATCATGGGACTGGGCATCCCGGTTACCAGCCATTTTTCTCGTGAATGATGAGAGGAGTCCACTCATCTTGAGAATAACCCACCTAGCATGGAAGATACTGACAGCCCCTAGTCGCTACATGAGCGATTCGGGCATACAAAACAGATTATTGTTTGAAGGTTTAGAGTTTGGCACATGCAAATTTACTTGGAACGGCAGGTAAATACCGCATATAGGTAGGTATGGTGGACACTCATGGCAAAAACTGGGTTTAAGGATATTTGGAAGCACAAGTAGTATCTCTACTTGGTGCAAGGAATTTTGGCTAGCATGAGGGGGAAAGGCAAGCTCAACATGTTTGAATGATCCATGACAATATACTTTAAGTGAGATGTGAGAAAACACAACCCATTATGTTGTCTTCCTTGTCCAACATCAACTCTTTAGCATGTCATACTTAATGAGTGCTCACAATTATGAAAGATGTCTAGGATAGTATATTTATATGTGAAATCTCTCTTCCTTCAACATTCTTTCATGAATTGTTCAAATGACCAATACAATGCTTGCTAACCTTAAATAAACTTACTACCTCTACTTCTTAGATGTGAAGTCATTACTCCTAACGGGGTAAGCATATGAAACATATATAATTTCAGATTCATGACATTCAACTCATTCAAACCCTTTACTCATAGGATATAAGTGAAGGACATGAGTAAATGACAAACTACTCCAAAAAGATATAAGTGAAGATCAATGAGTAGCTAAATAATTATATAACTATGCGAAGACTCTCTCTCATTTAAGAATTTCAGATCTTGGTATTTTATTCAAACAGCAAGCAAGAAAAAATAAGATGACATTGCAAGGATAGCACAACTCATGTGAAGAAGCAAAAACTTAGGCTCAACCGATACTAACCGATAGTTGTTGAAGAAGAAAGGTGGGATGTCTACTAGGGCATCCCCAAGCTTAGATGCTTGAGACTTCTTGAAATATTATCTAGGGGTGCCTTGGGCATCCCCAAGCTTGAACTTTTGTGTCTCCTTAATTCCTCCCATATCATGGTTTCTCTTTTTATCAAAAGCTTCATCCACACCAAACTCAACAAGAACTCGTGAGATAGGTTAGTATAAACAAATGCAAAACCTTATCATTTTCTACTGTAACAAATCACTAAAATTATTATTCAACATTGCATACTAAATGCCTCTGCGTATTTAATACTCCTTTCCTCAAATAGAATCATTAAACAAGCAAACATATGCAAACAATGCAAACATAACAGCAATCTGTCAAAACAGTACAGTCTGTAAAGAATGCAAGAGTATCAATACTTACCTAACTCCAAAAATTATGAGAAAAATACTAATCTGTAGAAGATTTATCAGATCTCAATATGCAAAAAGATTCAACATTATACCATTCTCTGACTTTTCTAGGGAATTTTTGCAACAGCAGTAAACTTTCTGTTTTCAAACAGCAACATGTATACTAGCAAAATAAGCATGGTAAAGGATATCCTTGACATTTTTATTTAAACTAAAGATGCAAAACATTATTCTAAGTAACATAAAGAAAATACTAACAAAATAAAATGACTCTCCAAGCAAAAGACATATCATGTGGCGAATAAAAATATAGCTCCAAGTAAAGTTACCGATGAACAAAGACGAAAGAGGGGATGCCTTCCGGGGCATCCCCAAGCTTAGGCTCTTGGTTGTCCTTTAATATTACCTTGGGGTGCCTTGGGAATCCCCAAGCTTAGGCTCTTGCCACTCTTTATTCCATAGTCCATCAAATCTTTACCCAAAACTTGAAAACTTCAACCACACAATACTCAAAACAAAACTCGTAAGCTCCATTAGTACAAGAAAATAAAACCACCACTTAGGTACTGTAATGAACTCATTCTAAATTCATATTGGTGTAATATCTACTGTATTCTAACTTCTCTATGGTTCATACCCTCCGATACTACTCATAGATTCATCCAAATAAGCAAACAACACATAGAAAACAGAATCTGTCAAAAACAGAACAGTCTGTAGTAATCTGTATCAAACGTATACTTCTGGAACTCAAAGAATTATGAAATAAATTGTTGGACCTGAGGAATTTGTATATTAATCATCTGAAAAAATAATCAACCTAAAAGCACTCTCCAGTAAAAAATGGCAGCTAATCTCGTGAGTGCTAAAGTTTCTGTTTTTACAGCAAGATCACAAAGACTTCACCCAAGTCTTCCCAAAGGTTCTACTTGGCACTTTATTGAAACAAAAGCTATAAAAAATGATTACTACAGTATAATAATCATGTGGAAACACAAAAACAGTAAGGGTAAATATTGGGTTGTCTCCCAACAAGCTCTTTTCTTTAATGCCATTTTAGCTAGGCATGATGATGGCAATGATGCTCACATAAAAGATAAGAATTGAAACATAACGGGAGCATCATGAAGCATATGACTAGCACATTTAAGCCTAAACCACTTCAGCAAACAACTTATGGGAACAATAATCAACTAGCATAGGAGGGCAAAACAAGCATAGCTTCAAAACTATAAGCATATAGAGAGGAAATTTGATATTATTGCAATTCCTACAAGCATATGTTCCTCCCTCATAATAATTTTCAGTAGCATTATGAATGAATTCAACAATATAACCAGCACCTAAAGCATTCTTTTCATGATCTACAAGCATAGAAAATTTACTACTCTCCACATAAGCAAATTTCTTCTCATGAATAGTAGTGGGAGTATCATAAGAGACTTGAGCACTAAAAATTGTTTCCACATTAAAAGAGTAATGTTCAGAAAAAGGGTAATCATAATCATGAAAAGATTTATAATATAATCAACACTAATTTTTATAGCATAAGTTTCATCATAATAATCATCATAAGTAGCAACTTCGTTCTCATCATAATCGATTGAAACCTCTCCCAAGATAGTGGAATCACAAAATAAAGTTAACACTCTTCCAAATCCACTTTCGTATCCATCGCAATAAAATAAAACATCCTCCAAAATAGTGGGATCACTACTTCCTAAAGTTGACACTCTTACAAACCCACTTTCATCAATATAATCATCATAGGTAAGAGGCATGCTATCATCATAACAACTTTGTGTATCAAAACTTGGGATGCTAAAAATATCATCTTCACTAAACATAGCATCCCCAAGCTTGGGACAAACATTAATTTCAGAAAATATATTCTCAAATATGTCATCCTCATCAAACATAGCTTCCCCAACCTTGGGCCCTTTCATATCATAAGCATAATCACTCTCATCATTAAAAATATGGATAGCACCAATAGTATAGCAATTATCATCATCATAATGAGTAGTAGGAGCAACATCATTTGGGAGGGATACCTTTTTACCTTTGTTGCTCCTTCTTTTCTTTTTCTTCTTCACATTATGTGTGGGTTCAACCTTCTTCTTTGTGCTCCTTATTGATGAGATTGGTTGAATAGAAAGCTCCTTCTCGTTACCTGATTCATCATAATAAATAATAGGAGGATATTGGGAAAAGGAGGATATTTGGAAGTCTCTTCCCTTTAATTAGTATTCTCTTCATCTTCTAAGTGCTTTCTTTTCTTTAGGTGATTGGCAATATAAGGATTTTCAATGCAATTCACCGCACAAAACAAATAAATCTCCTGTAAATCAGTATCAAGGAAATGCTCAAGATTAAATTTTGGAATAAGCTTAGTTGCACGTTTCAATTCTTCATAACCCAAAAGCAAACTAAGTTCATTGTAATGAGAAAGGGAGATCAAATCATCACAATATTTGGACACGATTCGATCATGAAACAATTTGCATTGGAGATGTAAATGATCACGTTCATTGCAAAGTTCACAACGGTAAAGATATCTTAAATTTTCAGCGCTAACATTAAGCCTTTCTTGCAACAATTTAGTTTCTACATGCTTATGCCTATTGCAATATCTATCTTCTCTATTTGGTGTATCTATGCAAACCCAATGCTCTCCACAAAAATCGACATGCTTATAGGAGACATTTTCATCATAACTAGTGCAATCATCATTAGTACTATGGATATTAAGTTCATACTAACAACATTGCAATCATGCTCATCATTCAAAGATTTAGTGTCAAACATTCTATAGATTTCTTCTTCTAGCACTTGAGCACAATTTTCCTTTTCATCAAACTCACGAAAGATACTAATAAGACGAAGTGTATGAGACAAACTCAATTCCATTTTTTTGTAATTTTCTTTTATAAACTAAACTAGTGATAAAACAAGAAACAAAAAGATTCGATTGCAAGATCTAAAGATATACCTTCAAGCACTCACCTCCCCGGCAACGGCGCCAGAAAAGAGCTTGATGTCTACTACACAACCTTCTTCTTGTAGACGTTGTTGGGCCTGCAAGTGCACAGGTTTGTAGGATAGTAGCAAATTTCCCTCAAGTGGATGACCTAAGGTTTATCAATCCGTGGGAGGCGTAGGATGAAGATGGTCTCTCTCAAGCAACCCTACAACCAAATAACAAAGAGTCTCTTGTGTCCCTAAGACACCCAATACAATGGTAAATTGTATAGGTGCACTAGTTCGGCGAAGAGATAGTGATACAAGTGCAATATGGATAGTAGATAAAGGTTTTTGTAATCTGAAAATATAAAAATAGCAAGTTAACTAATGACAAAAGTGAGCGTAAACGGTATTGCAATGGTAGGAAACAAGGCCTAGGGTTCATACTTTCACTAGTGCAAGTTCTCTCAACAATAATAACATAGATAGATCATATAACAATCCCTCAACATGCAACAAAGAGTCACTCCAAAGCCACTAATAGCGGAGAACAAACAAAGAGATTATGTTAGGGTACGAAACCACCTCAAAGTTATTCTTTCGGATCAATCTATTCAAGAGTTCGTACTAGAATAACACCTTAAGACACAAATCAACCAAAACCCTAATTTCACCTAGATAATCCATTGTCACCTCAAGTATCCATGGGCATGATTATACGATATGCATCACACAATCTCAGATCCATCTATTCAACCAACACAAAGTACTTCAAAGAGTGCCCCAAAGTTTCTACCGGAGAGTCAAGACGAAAACGTGTGCCAACCCCTATGCATAGGTCCATCGGCGAAACCCGCAAGTTGATCACCAAAACATACATCAAGTGGCACATGATATCCCATTGTCCCCACAGATAAGCACGGCAAGACATACATCAAGTGTTCTCAAATCATTAAAGACTCAATCCGATAAGATAACTTCAAAGGGAAAACTTAATTCATCACAAGAGAGTAGAGGGGGAGAAACATCATAAGATCCAACTATAATAGCAAAGCTCGCGATACATCAAGATCGTGCCATAGAGAGAACACGAGAGAGAGAGAGATCAAACACATAGCTACTGGTACATACCCTCAGCCCCGAGGGTGAACTACTCCATCATCGTCATCGAGAGCGCCGAGATGATGAAGATGGCCACCGGTGATGGGTTCCCCCTCTGGCAGGGTGCCGGAACGGGCTCCCGAGAGGTTTTTGGTGGCTACAGAGGCTTGCGGCGGCGGAACTCCTGATCTATCTTCCTCTTCAATGTTTTTAGGTTACGTGGACTTATATAGGTGAAAGAAGTCGGCTGGGGGAGCCTCGAGGGGCCCAGGAGACAGGGGGCGCGCCCAGGGGGTGGGCGCGCCCTCCTATCTCCTGGCTTCCTCGAGCCTTCCCTGGCTTGAACTCCAAGTCTCCCGGATCACATCCTTTCCAAAAATCACGCTCCCGAAGGTTTCATTCCGTTTGGACTCCGTTTGATATTCCTTTTCTTGGAAATACTAAAAGAGGCAATAAAACAGCAATATGGGTTGGGCCTCTGGTTAGTAGGTTATTCCCAAAAGTATTATAAAAGTGTATAATAAAGCCCGTAATCATTCAAAAACAGATAATAAAATAGCATGAATGCTTCATAAATTGTAGATACGTTGGATACGTATCAGCCACCAGCCCCGGAGGATTGCATGGGCCAAGAGTGGGAAGGGACCAGCCCCTTAGTGGGCTAGTGCTCCTCCCACCAAGGCCCAAGGCGCAGCTAGGCGGAGAGGGGGAAACGCTAGGCACAGATGGGCCTAAAGGGCGCGCGCCCCCGCTCTCCCCCACTTGGCTGCCCCCTCTAATCCCATCTAGGGCTGCCGCACCCCCTAGGGTGGGAACCCTAGAGGGGGCGCAGCTGTTGGGGAACATAGTAATTTCAAAAAAATTCCTACGCACACGCAAGATCATGGTGATGCATAGCAACGAGAGGGGTGAGTGTGTCCACGTACCCTCGTAGACCGAAAGCGGAAGCGTTATAACAACGCGGTTGATGTAGACGTACGTCTTCACGGCCCGACCGATCAAGCACCGAAACTATGACACCTCCGAGTTCTAGCACACGTTCAGCTCGATGACGATCCCCGGACTCCGATCCAGCAAAGTGTTGGGGAAGAGTTCCGTCAGCACGACGACGTGGTGACGATCTTGATGTTCTACCATCGCAGGGCTTCGCCTAAGCACCGCTACAATATTATCGAGGACTATGGTGGAGGGGGGCACCGCACACGGCTATGAGATCTCAAGGATCAATTGTTGTGTATCTGGGGTGCCCCCCGCCCCCATATATAAAGGAGCAAGGGGGGGTGCGGCCGGCCAGGAGGAGGGCGCGCCAGGAGGAGTCCTACTCCCACCGGGAGTAGGACTACCCCCTTTTCCATGTTGGACTAGGACTTGGGGGGAAGGAGAGAGAGAGGGGAAAGGAAAGGGGGGCGCCGCCCCCTTCCTTGTCCAATTCGGACTTGGGGGGGGGGGAGGGGCGCGCGGCTGCCCCTTGGCCTCCTCTCCTCTTCCTCCACTAGGCCCATTAAGGCCCATTAAGTTACCAGGGGGTTCCGATAACCTCCCGGTACTCCGGTAAAATGCCGATTTCACCCGGAACACTTCCGATGTCCAAACATAGGCTTCCAATATATCAATCTTCATGTCTCGACCATTTTGAGACTCCTCGCCATGTCCATGATCACATCCGGGACTACGAACAACCTTCGGTACATCAAAACATATAAACTCATAATGAAATTGTCATCGTAACTTTAAGCGTGCGGACCCTACGGGTTCGAGAACAATGTAGACATGACCGAGACATGTCTCCGGTCAATAACCAATAGTGGAACCTGGATGCTCATATTGGCTCCCACATATTCTACGAAGATCTTTAACGGTCAGACCGCATAACAACATACGTTGTTCCCTTTGTCATCGATATGTTACTTGCCCGAGATTCGATCGTCGGTATCTGAATACCTAGTTCAATCTTGTTACCGGCAAGTCTCTTTACTCATTCCGTAATACATCATCTCACAACTAACTCATTAGTTGCAATGCTTGCAAGGCTTAAGTGATGTGCATTACCGAGAGGGCCCAGAGATACCTCTCCGACAATCGGAGTGACAAATCCTAATATCGAAATACGCCAACCCAACATGTACCTTTGGAGACACCTGTAGAGCTCCTTTATAATCATCCAGTTATGTTGTGATGTTTGGTATCACACAAAGTGTTCCTCCGGTAAACGGGAGTTGCATAATCTCATAGTCATAGGAACATGTATAAGTCATGAAGAAAGCAATAGCAATATACTAAACGATCGTGTGCTAAGCTAATGGAATGGGTCATGTCAATCACATCATTCTCCTAATGTTGTGATCCCGTTAATCAAATGACAACACATGTCTATGGTTAGGAAACCTAACCATCTTTGATCAACAAGCTAGTCAAGTAGAGGCATACTAGTGACACTCTGTTTGTCTATGTATTCACACATGTATTATGTTTCCGGTTAATACAATTCTAGCATGAATAATAAACATTTATCATGATATAAGGAAATAAATAATAACTTTATTATTGCCTCTAGGGCATATTTCCTTCAGTCTCCCACTTGCACTAGAGTCAATAATCTAGATTACACTGTAATGATTCTAACACCCATGGAGCCTTGGTGCTGATCATGTTTTGCTCGTGGAAGAGGCTTAGTCAACGGGTCTGCTACATTCAGATCTGTATGTATCTTGCAAATTTCTGTGTCTCCCACTTGGACTAAATCCCGAATGGAATTGAAGCGTCTCTTGATGTGCTTGGTTCTTTTGGGAAATCTGGATTCCTTCGCGAAAGCAATTGCACTAGTATTGTTACAAAAGATTTTCATTGGACCCGATGCACTAGGTATGACACCTAGATCGGATATGAACTCCTTCATCCAGACTCCTTCGTTTGCTGCTTCCGAAGCAGCTATGTACTCCGCTTCACATGTAGATCCCACCACAATGCTTTATTTAGAACTGCACCAACTGGCAGCTCCACAATTCAATGTAAACACGTATCCGGTTTGCGATTTAGAATCGTCCGGATCAGTGTCAAAGCTTGCATCAACGTAACCATTTACGATGAGCTCTTTGTCACCTCCATAAACGAGAAACATATCCTTAGTCCTTTTCAGGTATTTCAGGATGTTCTTGACCGCTGTCCAGTGATCCACTCCTGGATTACTTTGGTACCTCCCTGCTAAACTTATAGCAAGGCACAAATCAGGTCTGGTACACAGCATTGCATACATGATAGATCCTATGGCTGAAGCATAGGGAACTTCTTTCATCTTTTCTCTATCTTCTGCAGTGGTCGGGCATTGAGTCTTACTCAACTTCACACCTTGTAACACAGGCAAGAACCATTTCTTTGCTTGATCCATTTTGAACTTCTTCAGAACTTTGTCAAGGTATGTGCTTTGTGAAAGTCCAATTAAGCGCCTTGATCTATCTCTATAGATCTTTATGCCCAATATGTAAGCAGCTTCACCGAGGTCTTTCATTGAAAAACTCTTATTCAAGTATCCTTTTATGCTATCCAGAAATTATATATCATTTCCGATCAGCAATATGTCATCTACATATAGTATCAGAAATGCTACAGAGCTCCCACTCACTTTCTTGTAAATACAGGCTTCTCCAAAAGTCTGTATAAAACCAAATGCTTTGATCACACTATCAAAGCGTTTATTCCAACTCCGAGAGGCTTGCACCAGTCCATAAATGGATCGCTGGAGCTTGCACACTTTGTTAGCTCCCTTTGGATCGACAAAACCTTCCGGTTGCATCATATACAACTCTTCTTCCAGAAAACCATTCAGGAATGCAGTTTTGACATCCATCTGCCATATTTCATAATCATAAAATGCGGCAATTGCTAACATGATTCGGACAGACTTAAGCATCGCTACGGGTGGGAAGGTCTCATCGTAGTCAACCCCTTGAACTTGTCGAAAACCTTTCACGACAAGTCGAGCTTTGTAGACAGTAACATTACCGTCAGCGTCAGTCTTCTTTTTGAAGATCCATTTATTTTCAATTGCTTGCCGATCATTGGGCAAGTCAACCAAAGTCCACACTTTGTTCTCATACATGGATCCCATCTCAGATTTCACCTCAAGCCATTTTGCGGAATCTGGGCTTACCATCGCTTCTTCATAGTTCATAGGTTCATCATGGTCTGGTAACATGACTTCCAGAACAGGATTACCGTACCACTCTGGTGCGTATCTTACTCTGGTTGATCTACGAGGTTCAGAAACAACTTGATCTGAAGTTTCATGATCATCATCATTATCTTCCTCACTAATTGGTGTAGGTGTCACAGAAACCTGTTTCTGCGATATACTACTTTCCAATAAGGGAGCAGGTACAGTTACCTCATCAAGTTCTACTTTCCTCCCACTCACTTCTTTCGAGAGAAACTCCTTCTCCAGAAAGTTTCCGAATTTAGCGACAAACATCTTGCCTTCGGATCTGTGATAGAAGGTGTACCCAACAGTCTCCTTTGGGTATCCTACGAAGACACATTTCTCCGATTTGGGTTCGAGCTTATCAGGTTGAAGCTTTTTCACATAAGCATCGCAGCCCCAAACTTTCAGAAACGACAACTTTGGTTTCTTGCCAAACCACAGTTCATAAGGCGTCGTCTCAACGGATTTTGATGGTGCCCTATTTAACGTGAATGCGGTCGTCTCTAAAGCATAACCCCAAAATGACAGCGGTAAATCTGTAAGAGACATCATAGATCACCCCATATCTAGTAAAGTACGATTACGACGTTCGGACACACCATTACGCTGTGGTGTTCCGGGTGGCGTTAGTTGCGAAACTATTCCGCATTGTTTCAAATGTAGACCAAACTCGTAACTCAAATATTCTCCTCCACGATCAGATCATAGAAACTTTATTTTCTTGTTATGATGATTTTCAACTTCACTCTGAAATTCTTTGAACTTTTCAAATGTTTCAGACTTATGCTTCATTAAGTAGATATACCCATATCTGCTCAAATCATCTGTGAAGGTGAGAAAATAACAATATCCGCCACGAGCCTCAACATTCATCGGACCACATACATCTGTATGTATGATCTCCAATAAATCAGTTGCTCTCTCTATAGTACCGGAGAACGGTGTTTTAGTCATCTTGCCCATGAGGCATGGTTCGCAAGTACCAAGTGATTCATAATCAAGTGGTTCCAAAAGTCCATCAGTATGGAGTTTCTTCATGCGCTTTACACCGATATGACCTAAACGGCAGTGCCACAAATAAGTTGCACTATTATTATCAACTCTGCATCTTTTGGCTTCAACATTATGAATATGTGTATCACTACTATCGAGATTCAATAAAAATAGACCACTCTTCAAGGGTGCATGACCATAAAAGATATTACTCATATAAATAGAACAACCATTATTCTCTGATTTAAATGAATAACTGTCTCGCATCAAACAAGATCCAGATATAATGTTCATGCTCAACGCTGGCACCAAATAACAATTATTTAGGTCTAAAACTAATCCCGAAGGTAGATGTAGAGGTAGTGTGCCGACCGCAATCACATCGACTTTGGAACCATTTCCCACGCGCATCGTCACCTCGTCCTTAGCTAATCTTTGCTTAATCCGTAGTCCCTGTTTCGAGTTGCAAATATTAGCAACAAAACCAGTATCAAATACCCAGGTGCTACTGCGAGCATTAGTAAGGTACACATCAATAACATGTATATCACATATACCTTTGTTCACCTTGCCATCCTTCTTATCCGCCAAATACTTGGGGCAGTTCCGCTTCCAGTGACCAGTCTGCTTGCAGTAGAAGCACTCAGTTTCAGGCTTAGGTCCAGACTTGGGTTTCTTCTCCTGAGCAGCAACTTGTTTGATGTTCTTCTTGAAGTTTCCCTTCTTCTTCCCTTTGCCCTTTTTCTTGAAACCAGTGGTCTTGTTAACCATCAACACTTGATGCTCCTTCTTGATTTCTACCTCCGCAGCTTTTAGCATCGCGAAGAGCTCGGGAATAGTCTTTTCCATCCCTTCCATATTATAGTTCATCACGAAGCCTTTGTAGCTTGATGGCAGTGATTGAAAAACTCTGTCAATGACACAATCATCTGGGAGATTAACTCCCAGTTGAGTCAAGTGATTATGATATCCAGACATTCTGAGTATGTGTTCACTGACATAACTGTTCTCCTCCATCTTGCAGCTATAGAACTTGTTAGAGACTTCATATCTCTCAATCCGGGCATTTGCTTGAAATATTAACTTCAACTCCTGGAACATCTCATATGCTCGATGACGTTCAAAACGTCGTTGAAGACCCGGTTCTAAGCCATAAAGCATAGCACACTAAACTATAGAGTAGTCATCAGCTTTGCTCTGCCAGACGTTCATAACATCTGGTGTTGCTCCAGCAACAGGCCTGGCACCCAGCGGTGCTTCCAGGATGTAATTCTTCTGTGCAGCAATGAGGATAATCCTCAAGTTACGAACCCAGTCCATGTAATTGCTACCATCATCTTTCAACTTTGCTTTCTCAAGGAACGCATTAAAATTCAACGGAACAACAACACGGGCCATCTATCTATAATTAACATAGACAAGCAAGATACTATCAGGTACTAAGTTCATGATAAATTTAAGTTCAATCAATCATATTACTAAAGAACTCCCACTTAGATAGACATTCCTCTAATCCTCTAAGTGATTACGTGATCCATATCAACTACACCATGTCCGATCATCATGTGAGATGGAGTAGTTTCAATGGTGAACATCAATATGTTGATCATATCTACTATATGATTCACACTCGACCTTTCGGTCTCCGTGTTCCGAGGCCATATCTGTTATATGCTAGGCTCGTCAAGTTTAACCTGAGTATTCCGTGTGTGCAACTGTTTTGCACCTGTTGTATTTGAACGTAGAGCCTATCACACCCGATCATCACATGGTGTCTCAGCACGAAGAACTTTCGCAATGGTGCATACTTAGGGAGAACACTTTTACTATGATAATTTAGTGAGGGATCATCTTATAATGCTACCGTCAATCAAAGCAAGATAAGATGCATAAAAGATAAACATCACATGCAATCAATATAAGTGATATGATATGGCCATCATCATCTTGTGCTTGTGATCTCCATCTCCGAAGCACCGTCATGATCACCATTGTCACCGGCGTGACACCTTGATCTCCATCGTAGCATCGTTGTCGTCTCACCAATCTTATGCTTCTACGACTATCGCTACCACTTAGTGATAAAGTAAAGCATTACAGTGCGATTGCATTGCATACAATAAAGCGACAACCATATGGCTCCTGCCAGTTACCGATAACTTGGTTACAAAACATGATCATCTCATACAATAAAAATTTAGCATCATGGCTTGACCATGTCACATCACAACATGCCCTGGAAAAACAAGTTAGACGTCCTCTACTTTGTTGTTGCAAATTTTACGTGGCTGCTACGGGCTGAGCAAGAACCGTTCTTACCTACGCATCAAAACCACAATGATAGTTTGTCAAGTTGGTGCTGTTTTAACCTTCGCAAGGACCGGGCGTATCCACACTCGGTTCAACTAAAGTGAGAGAGACAGACACCCGCCGGTCACCTTTAAGCAACTAGTGCTCGTGGCGGTGAAACCAGTCTCGCGTAAGCGTACGCATAATGTCGGTCCGGGCTGCTTCATCTCACAATACCGTTGAACCAAAGTATGACATGCTGGTAAGCAGTATGACTTATATCGCCCACAACTCACTTGTGTTCTACTCGTGCATATAACATCTACGCATAAAACCAGGCTCGGATGCCACTGTTGGGGAACGTAGTAATTTCAAAAAATTCCTACGCACACGCAAGATCATGGTGATGCATAGCAACGAGAGGGGTGAGTGTGTCCACGTACCCTCGTAGACCGAAAGCGGAAGCGTTATAACAACGCGGTTGATGTAGTCATATGTCTTCACGGCCTGACCGATCAAGCACCGAAACTACGACACCTCCGAGTTCTAGCACACGTTCAGCTCGATGACGATCCCCGGACTCCGATCCAGCAAAGTGTCGGAGAAGAGTTCCATCAGCACGACGGCGTGGTGACGATCTTCATGTTCTACCGTCACAGGGCTTCGCCTAAGCACCGCTACAATATTATCGAGGACTATGGTGGAGGGGGGCACCGCACATGGCTAAAAGATCTCAAGGATCAATTGTTGTGTATCTGGGGTGCCCCCCTGCCCCCGTATATAAAGGAGCAAGGGGGTTGCGGCCGGCATGGAGGAGGGCGCGCCAGGAGGAGTCCTACTCCCACCGGGAGAAGGACTCCCCCCCTTTTCCATGTTGGACTAGGACTTGGGAGGAAGGAGAGAGAGAGGGGAAAGGAAAGGGGGGCGCCGCCCCCCTTCCTTGTCCAATTCGGACTTGGGGGGGGGGCGCGGCTGCCCCTTGGCCTCCTCTCCTCTTCCTCCACTAGGCCCATTAAGGCCCATTAAGTTACCGGGGGGTTCCGGTAACCTCCCGGTACTCCGGTAAAATGCCGATTTCACCTGGAACACTTCCGATGTCCAAACATAGGCTTCCAATATATCATTCTTCATGTATCGACCATTTCGAGACTCCTCGTCATGTCCGTGATCACATCCGGGACTCCTAACAACCTTCGGTACATCAAAACATATAAACTCATAATGAAACTGTCATCGTAACTTTAAGCGTGCGGACCCAACAGGTTCGAGAACAATGTAGACATGACCGAGACACGTCTCCGGTCAATAACCAATAGCGGAACCTGGATGCTCATATTGGCTCCCACATATTCTACGAAGATCTTTATTGGTCAGACCGCATAACAACATACGGTGTTCCCTTTGTCATCGGTATGTTACTTGCCCGAGATTCGATCGTCGGTATCTCAATACCTAGTTCAATCTTGTTACCGGCAAGTCTCTTTACTCGTTCCGTAATACATCATCTCACAACTAACTCATTAGTTGCAATGCTTGCAAGGCTTAAGTGATGTGCATTGCCGAGAGGGCCGAGAGATACCTCTCTGACAATCGGAGTGACAAATCCTAATCTCGAAATACGCCAACCCAACATGTACCTTTGGAGACACCTGTAGAGCTCCTTTATAATCACCCAGTTACGTTGTGATGTTTGGTAGCACACAAAGTGTTCCTCCGGTAAACGGGAGTTGCATAATCTCATAGTCATAGGAACATGTATAAGTCATGAAGAAAGCAATAGCAATATACTAAACGATCGTGTGCTAAGCTAACGGAATGGGTCATGTCAATCACATCATTCTCCTAATGATGTGATACCGTTAATCAAATGACAACACATGTCTATGGTTAGGAAAAATAACCATCTTTGATCAACAAGCTAGTCAAGTAGAGGCATACTAGTGACACTCTGTTTGTCTATGTATTCACACATGTATTATGTTTCTGGTTAATACAATTCTAGCATGAATAATAAACATTTATCATGATATAAGGAAATAAATAATAACTTTATTATTTCCTCTAGGGCGTATTTCCTTCAGCAGCGACCTTCCCTCCTCCTATATATAGTGGGGTTTTTGGGGCTGCCAAAGACATGAGCCTCTCTCTCTCTCTCGGCGCAGCCCTACCTCTCCACATCCTCGTCCTTCGTAATGCTTGGCGAAGCCCTGCTGGAAACCACGCTACTCCACCACCACCATGCCGTCGTGCTGCTGCTGGAGTTGTCTTCCCCAACCTCTCCCTCCTCCTTGCTGGATCAAGGCGCAGAAGACGTCACCGGGCTGCACGTGTGTTGAATGCGGAGACGCCGTTGTTCGGCGCTTAGATCGGAATTGACTGCGATCTGAATCGCTGCGTGTACGACTCCTCCAACCGCGTGCTTCTAACGCTTCCACATCGCGATCTTCAAGGGTATGAAGATACACTCCCCTCTCTCTCATTACTAGTCTCTCCATAGATTGATCTTGGTGGTGCATGGAAATTTTTTAATTTCTGCAACGATCGCCAACAGTGGCATCATGAGCTAGGTCTATGCGTAGTTTCTATGCACGAGCAGAACACAAGTTGTTGTGGGCGTCGATTTTGTCAATTTACTTGCCGTTACTAGTCTTATCTTGATTCGGCGGCATCGTGGGATGAAGCGGCCCGGACCGACCTTACACGTACGCTTTCGTGAGACAGGTTCCACCGACTGACATGCACTAGTTGCATAAGGTGGTTAGTGGGTTTCTGTCTCTCCCACTTTAGTCGGATCGGATTCTATGAAAAGGGTCCTTATGAAGGGTAAATAGCAATTGGCATATCACGTTGTGGTTTTGGCGTAGGTAAGAAACGCTCTTGCTAGAAACCTATAGCAGCCACGTAAAAAAAACTTGCAACAACAATTAGAGGATGTCTAACTTGTTCTTGCAGCATATTGCTACCTCTTGAGCACTGCATTGGTTTTCCCTTGAAGAGGAAATGTTGATGCAGCAAAGTAGCCTAAGTATTTCCCTCAGTTTTTGAGAACCAAGGTATCAATCGAGTAGGAAGCTCCTCAAAAGTCCCTCATACCTACACAAACAAACAAGAACCTCGCAACCAACGCGATAAAGGGGTTGTCAATCCCTTCACGGAAACTTGCGAAAGTGAGATGTGATAGAGATAATAAGATAAGATAAATATTTTTGGTATTTTTATGATATAGATTGGAAAGTAAAAGATTGCAAATAAAAGTAGATTGGAAACTTATATGATAAAAGATAGACCCGGGGGCCATAGGTTTCACTAGTGGCTTCTCTCAAGATAGCATAAGTATTACGGTGGGTGAACAAATTACTGTCGAGCAATTGATAGAAAAGCGCATAGTTATGAGATTATCTAGGCATGATCATGTATATAGGCATCACATCCGCGACAAGTAGACCGACTCCTGCCTGCATCTACTACTATTACTCCACACATTAATCGACTCCTGCCTGCATCTAGAGTATTAAGTTCATGAAGAACAGAGTAACGCATTAAGAAAGATGACATGATGTAGAGGGATAAACTCATGCAATATGATATAAACCCCATCTTTTTATCCTCGATGGCAACAATACAATACGTGCCTTGCTGCCCCTGCTGTCACTGGGAAAGGACACCACAAGATTCAACCCAAAACTAAGCACTTCTCTCATTCCAAGAAAGATCAATCTAGTAGGCCAAACCAAACTGATAATTCAAAGAGACTTGCAAAGATAACTAATCACACATAAAAGAATTCAGAGGAGATTCAAATATTTCTCATAGATAAACTTGATCATAAACCCACAATTCATCGGATCTCGACAAACACACTGCAAAAAGAGTTACATCGAATAGATCTCCAAGAATATCGAGGAGAACTTTGTATTGAGATTCAAAGAGAGGGAAGAAGCCATCTAGCTAATAACTATGGACCCGAAGGTCTATGGTAAACTACTCACAACTCATCGGAGAGGCCTTGGAGATGATGTAGAGGCCCTCCATGGTCGATTCCCCCTCTGGCGGAGCGTCGGCAAAGGCTCCAAGATGGGATCTCGCGGATACAGAAGGTTGCGGTGGTGGAATTAGGTTTTCATGGTGCTCCTCGATGTTTTCAGGGTACAGGAGTATATATAGGCGAAAGAAGTACGTCGGTGGAGCCACGAGGGGCCCACGAGGGTGGGGGCATGCCCACCCCCTTAGGGCGCGCCGGGCACCCTTGTGGCTGCCTCGTTTGTTGCTTGACGTCCACTCCAAGTCTCTTGGTTTGCATTTGTTCCAAAAAGATAGATCACAAAGGTTTCATCCCGTTTGGACTCGGTTTGATATTCCTTTTCTTTGAAACACTGAAATAGGCAAAAAAATAGCAATTCGGGTTGGGCCTCCGGTTAGTAGGTTAGTCCCAAATATATAAAAAAGTGTAAAGTAAAGCCCATAAACATCCAAAATGGGTAATATAATATCATGGAACAATCAAAAATTATAGATACGTTGGAGACATATCACATATGTCGTGTGATGTGATATGGTCAAAAGGATGTGATGAATGATATATGTGATGTATGAGATTTATCATGTTCTTGTAATAGGAATCACGACTTGCATGTCGATGAGTATGACAACTGGCAGGAGCCATATGAGTTGTCTTAATTTATTGTATGACCTGCTTGTCAATGAAAACACCATGTAATTACTTTACTCTATTGCTAACCATTAGCCATAGTAGTAGAAGTAATAGTTGGCGAGACAACTTCATGAAGACAAGATGATGGATATCATGGTGTCATGCCAGTGACGATGATGATCATGGCGCCCCGAAGATGGAGATCAAAAGGAGCAAAAAATGATATTGGCCATATCATGTCACTATTTGATTGCATGTGATGTTTATCATGTTTTTACATCTTATTTGCTTAGAACGACGGTAGCATACATAAGATGATCCCTCATAAAATTTCAAGAAAGAGTTCCCCCTAACTGTGCACCATTGCGAAAGTTTGTTGTTTCGAAGCACCACGTGATGATCGGGTGTGATAGATTCTAACGTTCGCATACAATGGGTGTAAGCCAGATTTACACATGCAAAACACTTAGGTTGACTTGACGAGCCTAGCATGTACAGACATGGCCTCGGAACACAAGAGACCGAAAGGTCAAACATGAGTTGTATAGTAGATACGATCAACATGAAGATGTTCACCGATGATGACTAGTCCGTCTCACGTGATGATCGGAGACGGCCTAGTTGACTTGGATCATGTATCACTTAGATGACTAGAGGGATGTCTATCTAAGTGGGAGTTCATTGACTAATTTGATTAGATGAACTTAATTATCATGAACATAGTCTAAAATATCTTTGCAATATGTCTTGTAGATCAAATGGCCCACGCTAATGTTGCCCTCAACTTCAACGCGTTCCTAGAGAAAACCAAGTTGAAAGACGATGGTAGCAACTTTACAGACTGGGTCTGGAACTTGAGGATCATCCTCATAGCTGCCAAGAAAGCATATGTCCTAGAAGCACCGCTAGGTGAAGCACCCATTTTCCCAGCAACTCAAGAAATTATGAATGCTTGGCAGTCGTGTAGTGATGATTACTCCCTGGTTCAGTGCGGCATGCTTTACAGCTTAGAACCGGGGCTCCAAAAGCGTTTTGAGCAGCATGGAGCATATGAGATGTTCCAAGAGCTGAAAATGGTTTTCCAAGCTCATGCCCGGGTCGAGAGATATGAAGTCTCCGACAAGTTCTACAGTTGTAAGATGGAGGAAAATAGTTCTGTCAGTGAGCACATACTCACTATGTCCGGGTTACACAACCATTTATCTCAGTTGGGAGTTAATCTCCTAGATGACTCGGTCATTGATAGGATCCTCCAGTCTCTCCCACCTAGCTACAAGAGCTTTGTGATGTACTACAATATGCAAGGGATGGAGAATTCCATTCCTGAGTTATATTCAATGCTGAAATCAGCGGAGGTGGAGATCAAAAAGGAACATCAAGTGTTGATGGTAAATAAGACCACTAGTTTAAAAAAGGGCTAGGGTAAGAAGAACTTCAAGAAGGACGGCAAGATATTTGCCACGCCCGGTTAATCAGTTGCCGGGAAGAAGCCAAAGAATGGACCCAAGCCCGAGAGTCAGTGCTTTTATTGCAAGGGGAATGGTCACTGGAAGCGGAATTGCCCCAAGTACTTAGCGGACAAGAAGGCTGGCAACACCAAAGGTATATGTGATATACATGTTATTGATGTATACCTTACCAGTACTCGTAGTAGCTCCTGGGTATTTGATACTGGTGCAGTTGCTCATATTTGTAACTCAAAACAGGAGCTACAGAATAAGCGGAGACTGGCGAAGGAGGAGGTGATGATGCGCGTCGGGAATGGTTCCAAGGTCGATGTGATCGCCGTCGACATGCTACCTCTACATTTACCTACGGGGTTAGTTTTAAACCTCAATAATTATTATTTAGTGCCAGCTTTGAGCATGAACATTGTATCTGGATCTCGTTTAATGCGAGATGGCTACTCATTTAAATCCGAGAATAATGGTTGTTCTATTTATTTGAGAGATATGTTTTATGGTCATGCCCCGCTGGTCAATGGTTTATTCTTATTGAATCTCGAATGTGATGTTACACATATTCATAGTGTGAGTACCAAAAGATGTAAGGTTAATAATGATAGTCCCACATACTTGTGGCACTGCTGCCTTGGTCTCATTGGTGTCAAACGCATGAAGAAGCTCCATGTAGATGGACTTTTGGAGTCTCTTGATTATGAATCATTTGACACATGTGAACCATGCCTCATGGGCAAGATGACCAAGGCTCCGTTCTCCGGAACAATGGAGCGAGCAACCAACTTGTTGGAAATCATACATATTGATGTGTGCGGTCCAATGAGCATTGAGGCTCGCGGTGGCTATCGTTATGTTCTCACCCTCACTTATGACTTAAGTAGATATGGGTATGTCTACTTAATGAAACACAAGTCTGAGACCTTTGAAAAGTTCAAGGAATTTTAGAGTGAGGTGGAGAATTAACGTGACAGGAAAATAAAGTTCTTACGATCAGATCGTGGGGGAGAATATTGGAGTCACGAATTTGGTACGCACTTAAGGAAATGTGGAATTGTTTCACAACTCATGCCGCCTAGAACACCTCAGCATAATGGTGTGTCCGAACATCATAATCGCACTCTATTGGATATGATGCGATCTATGATGTCTCTTACCGATTTGCCACTATCATTTTGGGGATACGCTTTAGAGACAACCACATTCACTTTAAATAGGGCACCATCTAAATCCGTTGAGACGACACCGTATGAATTATGGTTTGGGAAGAAACCTAAGCTGTCGTTTCTAAAAGTTTGGGGATGCGATGCTTATGTCAAGAAACTTCAACCTGAAAAGCTCGAATCCAAGTTGGAAAAATGTGTCTTCATAGGATACCCTAAGGAAACCATTGGGTATACCTTCTACCTCAGATCCGAAGGCAAGATCTTTGTTGCTAAGAACGGGTCCTTTCTGGAGAAAGAGTTTCTCCCTAAAGAAGTAAGTGGGAGGAAAGTAGAACTTGATGAAGTACTGCCTCTTGAACCAGAAAGTGGCGCAACTCAGGAAAATGTTTCTATGGTGCCTGCATCGACTAGAGAGGAAGTTAATGATGATGATCAAGGAACTTCGGATCAAGTTGCTACTGAACTTCGTAGGTCCACAAGGACATGTTCCACACTAGAATGGTATGGCAACCCTGTCCAGGAAATCATGTTGTTAGACAACGGTGAACCTTCGTACTATGAAGAAGCGATGGTGGGCCCAGATTCCAACAAATGGCTTGAAGCCATGAAATCCGAGATGGGATCCATGTATGAAAACAAAGTATGGACTTTGACAGACTTGCCCGATGATTGGTGAGCCATAGAAAATAAATGGATCTTTAAGAAGAAGACAGACGCGGATGGTAATGTGACCATCTATAAGGCTCGGCTTGTCGCTAAGGGTTATCGACAAGTTCAAGGGGTTAACTATGATGAGACCTTCTCACCCATAGCAAAGCTGAAGTCCGTCCGAATCATGTTAGTGATTGCCGCATTCTATGATTATGAGATATGGCAAATGGACGTTAAAACGGCATTTCTTAATGGTTTCCTTAAGGAGGAATTGTATATGATGCAGCCGGAAGGTTTTGTTGATCCTAAGAATGCTAACAAGATATGCAAGCTCCAGCACTCCATCTATGGACTGGTGCAAGCATCTCGGAGTTGGAACATTCACTTTGATGAAATTATCAAAGCGTTTGGGTTTATGCAGACTTATGGAGAAGCTTGCGTTTACAAGAAAGTGAGTGGGAGCTCTGTAGCATTTCTCATATTATATGTGAATGACATACTATTGATGGAAAATGATATAGAACTTTTGGAAAGCACAAAGGCCTACTTGAATAAGTGTTTTTCAATTAAGGACCTTGGAGAAGCTGCTTACATATTAGGCATCAAGATCCATAGATATAGATCGAGACGCCTCATAGGTCTTTCACAAAGCACATACCTTGATAAGATATTGAATAAGTTCAATATGGATCGGTCCAAGAAGGGGTTCTTGCCAGTTTTGCAAGGTGTGAGATTGAGCACGGCTCAAAGCCCGACCACGGCAGAAGATAGAGAAAGATGAGTGTCATCCCCTATGCCTCAGCCATAGGGTCTATTATGTATGCCATGCTGTGTAGCAGACCTGATGTAAACCTTGTCGTAAGTTTGGTAGGGAGATACCAAAGTAACCCCGGCATGGAACACTGGACAGCGGTCAAGAATATCCTGAAGTACCTGAAAAGGACTAAGGATATGTTTCTCGTTTATGGAGGTGACGAGGAGCTCGTCGTGAAGGGTTACATTGATGCTAGCTTCAACACAGATCTGGATGACTCCAAGTCACAAACCGGATACGTGTATATTTTGAATGGTGGGGCAGTAAGTTGGTGCAGTTGCAAGCAAAGCGGTGTGGCGGGATCTGCATGTGAAGCGGAGTACATGGCAGCCTCGGAGGCAGCACATGAAGCAATATGGATGAAGGAGTTCATTACCGACTGAGGAGTTATTCCCAATGCGTCGGGCCTGATGACTCTCTTCTGTGACAACACTGGTGCTATTGCCCTTGCCAAGGAGCCCAGGTTTCACAAGAAACCAGGCATATCAAGCGTCACTTCAACTCCATTCGTGAAAATGTTCAACATGCAGACATAGATATTTGTAAAGTGCATACGGATCTGAATGTCGTAGATCCGTTGACTAAACCTCTTCCACAAGCAAAACATGATCAACACCAGAACTCTAGGGGTGTTCGATCATCAAAATGTAACTGGATTATTGACTCTAGTGCAAGTGGGAGACTGTTGGAAATATGCCCTAGAGGCAATAATAAAATGGTTATTATTATATTTCCTTGTTCATGACAATTGTCTATTGTTCATGCTATAATTGTATTAACCGGAAACCGTAATACATGTGTGAATACATAGACCACAACATGTCCC
Organism: Triticum dicoccoides; assembly: GCF_002162155.2. Taxonomy (NCBI): domain Eukaryota; kingdom Viridiplantae; phylum Streptophyta; class Magnoliopsida; order Poales; family Poaceae; genus Triticum; species Triticum dicoccoides. Next base: position 388,642,970 of record NC_041389.1, on the reverse strand, counting down.
TAGTGAGCCTCTAGTTGACAAGCTCGTTGATCAATAGATGGTCATGGTTTCCTGACCATAGACATTAGATGTCATTGATAACAGGATCACATCATTAGGAGAATGATGTGATGGACAAGACCCAATCCTAAGCATAGCACAAGATCATGTAGTTCATCTGCTAAAGCTTTTCTAATGTCAAGTATCATTTCCTTGGACCATGAGATTGTGTATCTCCCGGATACCGTAGGAATGCTTTGGGTGTACCAAACGTCACAACGTAACTGGGTGGCTATAAAGGTACACTACAGGCATCTCAGAAAGTGTCTGTTGGGTTGGCACGAATCAAGACTGGGATTTGTCACTCCGTATGACGGAGAGGTATCTCTAGGCCCACTCGGTAATGCATCATCATAATGAGCTCAATGTGACTAAGTAGTTAGTCATGGGATCATGCATTACGGAACGAGTAAAGTAACTTGCCGGTAACGAGATTGAACGAGGTATTGGGATACCGACGATCGAATCTCGGGCAAGTAACGTACTGATTGACAAAGGGAATTGTATACGGGATTATTTGAATCCCCGACATCATGGTTCATTCGATAAGATCATCGTGGAACATGTGTGAGCCAACATGGGTATCCAGATCCCGCTGTTGGTTATTGACCGGAGAGATGTCTCGGTCATGTCTACATGCCTCCCGAACCCGTAGGGTCTACACACTTAAGGTTCGATGACGCTAGGGTTATAGGGAAAGTTTGTATGTGGTTACCGATTGTTGTTCCGAGTCTCGGATGAGATCCCGGACGTCACGAGGAGTTCCGGAATGGTCCGGAGGTAAAGAATAATATATAGGAAGTGAGGTTTTGGCCACCAGAAGTATTTCGGGCGTCACCGGTAATGTACCGGGACCACCGGAAGGGTTCCGAAGGTCCACTGGAAGAGTTCCGGGGGTCCACCGGGAGGGGCCACCAGCCCCGGAGGCTTGCATGGGCCAAGAGTGGGAAGGGACCAGCCCCTGAGTGGGCTGTTGTGCCTCCCACCAAGGCCCAAGGCGCAGCTAGGAGGAGAGGGGGAAACCCTAGGCGCAGATGGGCCTAAAGGCCCACCCTAGGGCGCACCCCCCTCTCTCCCCCTCTTGGCCGCCCCCTCTAATCCCATCTAGGGATGCCACACACCCTAGGCTGGGAGCCCTACAGGGGGCGCAGCCACCTCCCCTCCTCCTATATATAGTGGGGGTTTTGGGGCTGCCAAAGACACGAGTCTCTCTCTCTCTCTCTCTCTCGGTGCAGCCCTACCTCTCCACATCCTCGTCCTTCGTAGTGCTTGGCGAAGCCGTGCTAGAAACCATGCTGCTCCACCACCACCACGCCATCGTGTTGCTGCTAGAGTTGTCTTCCCCAACCTCTACCTCCTCCTTGCTAGATCAAGGCGCGGGAGACGTCACCGGGCTACACGTGTGTTGAACGCGGAGGCGCCGTTGTTCGGTGCTTAGATCGGAATTGACCGTGATCTGAATCGCTGCGTGTACGAATCCTCCAACCGCATTCTTGTAATGCTTACGCATGGTGATCTTCAAGGGTACCAAGATACACTCCCCTCTCTCTCGTTGCTAGTCTCTCCATAGATTAATCTTGGTGATGTGTAGAAATTTTTTAATTTCTGCAACGATCCCCAACAAAAAGATCATTGTCGACATACAGGTAGCACGAGAGATACCGAAGAGACGATTAATGCCTATAGGTCTAGAGAGATACTCCTATATAAGCATGAGTGATAGCTATATGAGACAAATATCTGGATTATAGGGGATTCAAATATTTATATTGGAGATCACGACATCGATAATATTGTAACGCAAATTGGTGTATCAAACATGCATATTCATTTGAATTTGGGGGACACGTGTAATGTTATATAGTTTATCAATATTGGTGATCCATAGATTCTTTAATTATAAACAATGCATGGTTTATATGCAATTAATGTCTAAATGGGATTACACTGTATGTTGCGTGTGTGAAACACATTATACATGTCTGAGAAATAAAAAACCCCGCATGAAACACACATTAATTGGAGATAGTTAGTGAGGAATGCATACATTGGATTTCAACATAAAGTGGTTTCAAATATTTGAAAATCCAAATTGATGCATACAACCTTATGAATCTGAGATCATGCCATTTGTAAACCATATTTATGTATAAAGGGTGTTATGCTTTTGAAAGTATATATAAAAATTGATGTATATATAATTTTATTCCAATCGAAAATGGATTCTGCCCAAAAAAATAGAATACAAACGGGATTCAAATTGAGTTGGCACGGTAAATGTGCACTCTGCAAAATTTGAACGAAGCGGGGAAAGTCATAGTAACCGCCCGAAACCAAAATCTGCGAGATGGAAATTACTACTGCCTATCCCTGCCACGCAAAGCCTATCTACTCGATTTCTATAGGTTTCAATAGGGGTAGGTTTGTAATTTCACTCATACGTGACATAACCGCCTCTCACCTGGATTCATACATAGTGGGCGCCAAAACACAGAGTCTCCTCGGTCGAAATCGACTCCCTCCTCGATTCATACACGGTGGGCGCCAAAAACAAACTCTCGCGAGCAAATATTCGGTGTATGCGAGATTACCATCCTATCCCCAACCGACTAATATTGTTGTGATGTAGGAAATTTGAAACGGGGGCTAAGTTTGTAAATTTCCTCGAATTTGAGATAAGCACGCCCTGAAGACATGGTTCCCCCCTTCCTCTCTACCTCCATTTCCCCATTCATAATCCGTGGGTGCCAAAACACCCTCTCCACCCAACCTCCTCCGTCCGCCACACCATCCACCGTTGTCCTCCTCCACCATGCCGGAGCTGATACCCCGACGCTGTCGTCCATTATAAGAGATCGACCTCTCTCATCCACGGCTTCGGACCGGAATCCTTGCACCCCGTCCTCTCGCTTCATCCCCACCGTCATCCACCTTGTCGGTGCCGTGCCCTGCCGCCACCGTCTACCCTCCTAGATCTGCTTCCACGCCACCGACAACCATCACTACTGCAGCACCGTCAAATTCTCAGCAGATGCATACATGGCGCCGCACCAAAGGCGGTACTCTTTCGTATCTGCTCAACTTATTTATCGTAGCAAGAAAATAGATCGCCACTGCTTTACTCTGATTTCTTGTCCATCACTTACTTGCTAGTTGAAAGCAAACATTGGTTGCAAAGTTGCCTTTGTCCGGTTTGCACCTTCAGATCTGCCATAGCACGCTCAACACTATACTCCCAATGCTTATGGTTTCCCCCTTTTATATTCCACACTAGTTAAATCACAGTAGACTAAATTTTAAAATTGGGTCAGTCGATTTTCCAGAGCTCGCCAGAGTTAGCCGATGTGAAGGAAGGGGCTCGGGCGAGGACGGTGGTTGTGGGGGCCGGTGGTGGGGCCTCGCCGAACAAAGAAAACTCGATGCGGGTGGGGGCGGGGGTGGGGGTGGGGGTGGCGGAGGAACACAGGCGGTGGGGGCCGGTGGTTCGTCGGCGGCCCGTGCGGTGTTCTGTATGGGAAGAATCAGAGACAAGGAAGAAGAAGGGTTAGGAGACATAGGATCTTCATCCAACCGCCTGAAATGGTTGAGAGACAGCATGGAGTTGCATTCTTAATGCGCTCTGGTTCATCATGTGTGGGCACTGCACAACGAACATTTTATTATCCAAAATCTGCTTGCTCTTCTTTAACATGTTCCTCTTCCATTCTTATTTAATAAGTACTCTCTCCATTCATAAATACAAGCATTTGTATAGATTCCACCATGGACTACATATGGAGCAAAATGAGTTAATCTACACTCTAAAATGTATCTGGATACATCTGTATGTGATTCATAGTGGAAATCTCTACCAAGACTTGCATTTTGGAATGGAGGGAGTATGATAGTAGTACAATATGTTCCTTGTAGTGAAGATGAGCAGGGACATTTGCAATGTAGAGGTCTATATGGTTGGTTGTGATGGACACTTTGAACTCTTCGGGCCTCTTTGATTCGTAGGATTTTGTAAACATGGGAATATGATTTGTAGTGGACTGCCCACTTGAATCCTATAAGAATAGCAAGGAAATGTGGGGAGTTGTGTCGCCTTTGAGAGTTACACTGATATTAACAGTACTGCACCTTCAGTTGAAGAGAGCTGGTACCCGAAGCCTTTCTAGCCGTACCGGCAATACTAGCACATATATTCCAGCAAGTTCCACTTTGCTGATTTTACTCTGATGCTTAAGGTTTTCCCGTTATATCTACACTATGATCTGTGTAGCTGCTTTGTATCGCACTAGCAGCAATCTACTCTTGAAGCTAAACACTGCAATGACTTACAAAATTGGCACCAAGGCATTGAGTGCCATTCTGGATGCAATGAAACTCATATGCTCCCCATCTGTTGACTCTTGTTCAGAATATGATCCTAATGACTCTTGTTCAAAATTGCCACATATAGAGAGACAACATGGAATTGCATTTCTTTGGGTGCTGTGATTCATCATGAGTGGGCAACCAACATTGTATGCAATGAAGCGGAACCTCAAGAATATGCTTCCTCTTCTGTTCTTTAACATGTTCCTCTTTTGTTATTCTGTATTTAGTACGTACAGTATGTTCCTTGTCAGGAAGGGGAGTAGGGACATCTGCAGTCAACAACTGATAGAGCTGGCATGTACGTGATCGATAAGCTTTCAATTACTAGTGGCAATACAACATCGTATTTTCAAGCCAGTTCCACTTTCCCGATTTATATATCGTGGTTATGGTGTACCCCTTTTATGTACACTATGATCTTCCTAGTTGCTGTGTGCTCTTGTTATCATGGTTTGGCAATAAACTCTCTATACAGTATATTATGAACCTATCATCTGCCAACTATCCTTGCTTCTGTAGCCTATTTTTTGTGTACTTGTGCCAGATTATATTAATGCACGCACCATAGTACAGCACACATGAGCTCTCTCATCAGAATCCAGTGATTGCACACAAGTGTTTACAGGGGCGCCCCTATATTATAATATCCCTTATATTACAAAGATAATCTCACTACTATTTATGTTTTCTTGGTTCTCAGATATTATACGTGATTACAGTGAATATCAAAATCCGCGCATCAGAAGAATATTGTGGAACACTGCAATGAATTACAAAATTGGCACTAAGGCATGGAGTGCCATTCTGGATGCAATGAAACTCATATGCTCCCCACCTGTAGATTATTGTTCAGAATATGATCCTAATGACTATTTTAATCTCGAGGAGTCAAAGGCAGATGGCATGTCCTGTTCACCCATCAAGGTGTCTGTTCTAATTTGGCAAGGTTTTATTGATTGCGCTTATCTTGCATATGTTGTCTTGCATTTCTTCTATTTTGTTGCACCGTCATCTGCTTAGTTTACTCATCATATATGTTGAGATGCCATGCCCATCCATTATCAATACATATTCCATCTATCATCATACCATGCTTTTCACTCAAATGATGTTCTTGTGCATCAGACATCAAAAAGGAAGAGGGTGATTGCCGAACCTGAAGGAGCACCAGCAAAGTCCTTGAAAAACGTGGTTGTGCTGGAGAAATCAGACAGCACCCCACTTATATTGGCTGTACAACCAGTGACACAAAACGTAGGACCGACTCCAGCAGACTGTACCCATACTTCACTGGCCACATCACTAGCCCCACAACACAGGACCTGCACTCCAGCAAAAGGTATGCCGATTTCAGTTGCCATAGCACCAGCCGTACCACAGAAAAATCCCACTCCAGCAAATAATACAGCAAGTCCACCGGCTAAAGACCTATCCCAACTGCAGAGACTATTGGAAATATTCCCTAGAGGCAATAATAAACTAGTTATTATTATATTTCCTTGTTCATGATAATCGTTTATTATCCATGCTATAATTGTATTGATAGGAAACTCAGATACATGTGTGGGTACATAGACAACACCAAGTCCCTAGTAAGCCTCCAGATGACTAGCTCGTTGATCAATAGATGGTTATGGTTTCCTGACCATGGACATTGGATGTCGTTGATAACGGGATCAAATCATTAGGAGAATGATCTGATGACCAAGACCCAATCCTAAGCCTAGCACAAAGATCGTGTAGTTCGTATGCTAAAGCTTTCCTAATGTCAAGTATCATTTCCTTAGACCATGAGATTGTGCAACTCCCGGATACCGTAGGAATGCTTTGGGTGTACCAAATGTCACAACGTAACAAGGTGGCTATAAAGGTGCACTACAGGTATCTCCGAAAGTGTCTGTTGGGTTGGCACGAATCGAGACTGGGATTTGTCACTCTGATTGACGGAGAGGTATCTCTGGGCCCACTCGGTAGGACATCATCATAATGTGCACAATGTGACCAAGGGGTTGATCACGGGATGATGTGTTACAGAATGAGTAAAGAGACTTGCCGGTAACAAGATTGAACAAGGTATCGGCATACCGACGATCGAATCTCGGGCAAGTACAATACCGTTGGACAAAGGGAATTGTATACGGGATTGATTGAGTCCTTGACATCGTTGTTCATCCGATGAGATCATCGTGGAACATGTGGGAGACAACATGGGTATCCAGATCCCGCTGTTGGTTATTGACCGGAGAATGTCTCGGTCATGTCTGCATGGTTCCCGAACCCGTAGGGTCTACACACTTAAGGTTCGATGATGCTAGGGTTATAGGGAATAGATATACATGGTTACCAAATGTTGTTCGGAGTCCCGGATGAGATCCCGGACATCACGAGGAGTTCCGGAATGGTCCGGAGGTAAAGATTTATATATGGAAAGTTGTTGTTCGGGTTCTGGGAAAAGTTTGGGTTTTTCTGGTATTGTATCGGGAAGCTTCGAGAAGGTTCCGGAGGATTCCGGACGGGTCCGGAGGTCCGGAAATTGTTCCACCACGTCCAATACAGCAGCATGGGCTGTAAGGGGCGCCCTAGCCTTAATGGGCCAGGGGCACCAGCCCCCCCAAGGCCCATGCGCATGGGAGAGGGGAAACCCTAAAGGGGAGGGCCTCCACTTGACTTGGGAGGCACTCCTCCCCCCCTTGGCCGCCGCCCCCAACCCTAGATGGGATCTAGGGGGGCCGGCCCCCTTCTCTCCCCACCTATAAATAGTGGAGGAGTGGGAGGGCAGCCGCACCCCAAGTTCTGGCGCAGCCCTCCCCCTCTCCCAAGTACTCCTCCTCTCTCGCGGTGCTTGGCGAAGCCCTGCAGGATTGCCACGCTCCTCCACCACCACCATGCCGTCATGCTGTTGCTGGACGGAGTCTTCCCCAACCTATCCCTCTCTCCTTGCTGGATCAAGGCATGGGAGACGTTATCGGGTTGCACGTGTGTTGAACGCGGAGGTGCCGTCCGTTCGGCACTAGGATCTCCGGTGATTTGGATCACGATGAGTATGACTCCTTCATCCCCGTTCTCTTCAACGCTTCCGCTTAGCGATCTACAAGGGTATGTAGGTGCACTCCCATCTCTCTCATTGCTAGTTTCTCCATATATAGATCTTGGTGACTCGTAGGGAAATTTTGAATTTCTGCTACGTTCCCTAACAGAGACGGCCAATTCCTGCTGATTGGAACCCCATTCCAGTTATTCCCATATTAAAAGACAATGCTTTCAATGTTGTTAGGGACTACGTGCATATATTCCCATCATGGGAAGATTATAGTGAAGACAAACACCATTTTCACATCTTCCTGTCCCACTTACGTGTAAGTGCTATTATTCATGGTGATTATTTTCTTGTTTTCTGCTGATTTAACACATCAATGATTTACATTACGTTGTTGTAAGTAGGCGAGGGTCAATCTGGATAGTCATGACGAGAAAAGCTTGCTTGCGCTTTTCAAGGAAGCATTGCAGCATTATCGGTGTTACCCGAGGAAATCGCACTTTGATGGCAAGTCTATAAATGAATTTCCAGTGAAGTCTCCTGTGATGAATTTAGAAGACATTGAATGGAAAAACCTTGTTATGCACTGGTCTCGTTCCGAGGATGAGGTACTGTCTATGATATTGCATGACAATTTGAACTTCTACTTTTTCGCATGTGCCTTATGGATCTTTTTTTGCAGGAAATCTGCTCGAAGAAGAATTCTGATTTGAAAAGAACGACAGGATATCGCAAATATGCTGCCCGCTGCTTTGCTCTTGTTAGTACATGTTGTCTTGTATCACTCATACCCGGTTCATTATGTGACAGCAGTATGCATGATAGCTTGCTTATCAATTGTTCGCTCCAAATAATCTGATCTGTATGAATGGTTACATTAGTGTAGAATATATCCAATGCGAATGAAATTTTTTAGCTCTGCATTGTTCTTGTAAGTACCTGTTGTCCTTTATCAGTGTACTTATATTGATAGGTAGTTGTTCATGTACCATCACTCTGCAGCTTATTTACCTTTGCCCTTCATTTTCTACACATCAGATCTATATTTACTCTTACCATAAGGTTGGATAACACCGATGGTACTGAAGAAGTTTAGCTCTGCATTGCTCTTGGTTGTACCTTTTGCCTGTATCGATGTACTTACATTTATAGCTACTTGGTTATGTAGCATCACTCTTCATCTTATCTTAAATATTCTCCATTTTTTCTTATATTGTCACATCTATATTTACTCTTAACAAAATGTAGAATAAAGGCAATGCTTATGAAGAAGATTATGTGGTAAACTTCTTGAATTGCCCCCCCCCCCATCAGCATGGACAAGGGCTTTATAGAGCCTGTCTTCACCAATAATATAAGTTTGTCCTTCTCAAGCCTTCAAACTTTGTTGTGTATATTTGGTTAGGCATGACTGCAACAGCTGTTTATTTTTGGTGTCTGCATCAAATTGCATGTTTAAAGTTTATTATGTAATTCATAAACAAAAGTTTGTCCTTCTCAATTTAAGTTTTCAGTTGTACAACCAAGTTCCTTCTTCATACCATGTAAATTAAACTATACAGAGCAAGTGATCTTCTTTTGCACTTCATGTATGCTTCTGTTCTTGATCTGTAATCGAGTGGTGTGGTAAACCTACCCACTACAGCACAATGTCATATTTTGTAATGTCTTAACTATGAACAATGTCATATCATTCTACTATTGTTTAAACCGTCTCTTTATTTGCCAATCTAAATGGGATAAATTGACATCACACTAACCATTGATACTTATGAGTTCTTGATCTGTAATCCAGTGGTGTCGTGAAGCTGCCAAATCCTTCACAATGTCATTTCCTACCATGTCTTGACCTAAACAATACCATATTGTGTTAATGCTATTTTAAACTATGTCACTTTATTCGTCAGTAAGAAGTGTGATGAATTGTCAGCACTGATACTTATATGTGCAAAACATGTCATCTGTCTGCTTGTTTATCTTTCAGAGTGAGCAGGATATAAGTGTCAAACAAGCGCAGCCTCATCAGCTCACTCAGCTGTTTGCGCTACAGCTCCCGAGCAGGGCTACCTTTCTTGAACTCTATTGAAGTGCTGTCGATTTTGTATATTATTTTGTCGGCATGTTTATTTGCATTGGTAGCGATCTTTGATGCCCAGTGTATGTAATATGTTGTCTGCTTGTGCTTTATTATCATAGTGGCAAACTTCGATGCCCAGTGGATGTAATATGCCATAATTTCTTTATTGTATAGTCTAGTTTTTTTCTTATTCACGATGCTGCAGTTATTTTACTGTATA
>NC_041389.1:388627275-388632811 GCF_002162155.2 Triticum dicoccoides | reverse complement strand
TCTTCACAGTAAACCGGCCAAACCGTAAAATTACGGTACAAAATTGGGTCGTCATGCAAATCACTATGTATGATCCGCATCATGGGCCCCGTCATCTTGGTCCGTTAATAGGCCTAAATGTAAACTGGCCCACTAGTAGATTCGGGCCTTTAATAGGCCGAGTAAACCGTCGGCCCTATTTTTGCAAGAAAACTCAATGGGCTTTTAGGAGGCTGAAAAGTAGGTTGGGCCTGAAACATGCCGAACAGCTCACGGGCCGGTAGCAGGCCGAAATAGACCCCGGCCCACGATTGTGCCAATCAAATTACGGGCTTGTAATAGGCCAAAATTGTCTCGGTCCTTGTTTGGCCCAATCAGATTATCGGCTGTGAGTAGGCCGGATGCAAACCGGGCCATAGTTAGGCCCAGCTATATGACGAGCTTTTAACAGGCCGAAATAAATATAGGGCCGAAATGTTAAACGAGCCTTTAGTGGGCCGAAACTAATATCAGGCCGAATTACTAAATGGGCCTTTATCAAGTGGGCCCAAAAGCATAGCTTCCAGTTGACGGGCCGAATCTGATATGGACCATAACTTAACCCAAAGCCTCTCAAAAGGCCGGACCTGATCTGGGTCGTAATTTGGCCCAGAACGTGGTAGGCTTTTAACTGGCCGGATCTCATATGAGCCTTTATTAGGCCTGGAACGTGGCAGGTTGTTAATGGACCAGATCTAATATGGGCCAGCATTTGGCCCAAAACATGGCAGCCTGTTAATGGGCCGGCCTACTAGTGTCATCAAAATCTTGTGGGCCTTTAGCTGGGCTGGCCCATTATGGTCGGCGAAATCTCGTGGGCCTTTAGCTGGGCCGGCCCATTATGGCCTGCAAAATCTTGTGGGCCTTTAGCTGGGCCAGCCTATTATGGTCCGCAAAATCTCGTGGGCATTTAGATGGTCCGGCCCATTATGGACCGCAAAATCTTGTGGGCCTTTAGTTGGGCCGGCCCATTTAAAATTTATGGGCCACTTTTGGGCCGGTCCACGTGTCAAAATTCCATAAGTGCATCTCGCCCATTGGATGAGTGACACCAGTGCCAACGCGGAGCTGACACGTGGAAAATCCCCATTGGTCCGGGCTATTAACGGGTTATCGGATCCAAAACCAGACCTGATAGCTTAACGGTGTTCCGTTACGGTGGATGCCATGTGTCGGTCACCCTTGACGAAAGCACTTCTGTGACGCGCGATTTATCGTCATGAAAGTGGACACTTTCGTGATGATAATTTTGGTAATGTCATGGAACACTTCTACGACAACATAGGTATGACTATCTTGATTCTGTCATAAAATCGTCATTGATGTACATGCATGACAGAAAACGTGACCTACTGTGACAAACACGTATCATCATAGAAGTGTATTTTTTTGTAGTGGGGGACGCCGCACACGGCTAAACAATTGCCGTTGTTATGTGTGGCGCACCCCTCCCACATATATATAGGTAGGGGAGAGGGGAGAGGCCAAGGGGCACCCCAAGTAGGGCCGAATCCTACTTGGGGTCTTCCCCAAGCCATGCCCCCTTCCTATTTTGAGTGCGGGAGGAAGGCAGGAGGAGGAGGCGCCCCCCTTTCCTTTCTCTCACGAGGAGGGAAAGGCAGGAGGGACCACCCCTCCTCTTTCCTTCCCCTAGGGCTGGCCTGCCAAGGAGAGGGGCGCACCAATCCCCTAGTGGGCAGGTCTGTCCCCTCCTTTGCCCATTAGGCCCATACACTTACTATGGGTGTGCCGATCCCCTTCCGGCGACCCGATGACTACCCGATGCACTCCGAAACTCTTTCGGTGTCCGAATACCATAGTCCTATATATCAAGCTTTACCTCTCGACCATCTCGGGACTCCTCGTCATGTCCGTGATCTCATCCGGGACTCCGAACAATATCCGATCACCAAATCATATAACTCATATAACATTATATCATCAATGAACGTTAAGCGTGCGTACCCTATGTGTTCGAGAACTATGTGGACATGACCGAGACACCTCTCTGGTCAATAACCAATAGCGGAACCTGGATGTCCATATTGGCTCCTACATATTCTACGAAGATCTTTATCGGTCGAACCTTATGACAACATACGTAATTCCCTTTGTTTGTCGGTATGTTACTTACCTGAGATTCGATCGTCGGTATCTTCATACCTAGTTCAATATCATTACCGGCAAGTCTATTTACTCGTTCCATAGTACATCATATTGCAACTAACTCCTTAGTCACTTTGCTTGCAAGACTTCTTATGATGTGTATTATCGAGAGGGCCCAGAGAAACCTCTCCGATACTCGGAGTGACAAATCCTAATCTCGACCTATGCCAACTCAACAAACACCTTCGAAGATACTTGTAGAGCATCTTTATGATCACACAATTACGTTGTGACATTTGATGGCACACAAGGTATTTCTCTGGAATCCGGGAGTTGCATAATCTCATAGTTGAAGGAATATGTATTTGTCACCAAGAAAGCAATAGCAATAAACTGAACGATCAATATGCTAAGCTACAGATGGGTCTTGTCCATCACATCATTCTCCTAATGATGTGATCCCATTATCAAATGACAACACATGTTTTTGGTTTGGAAAACTTAACCATCTTTGACAAACGAGCTAGTCTAGTAGAGGCTTACTAGGGACACGATATTTTTTTATGTATTCACACACGTATTTAAGTTTCTAATCAATACAATTCTAGCATGAATAATAAACCTTTATCATGAATAAGGAAATATAAAATAACAACTTTATTATTGCCTCTAGGGCATATTTCCTTCAGTCTCCCACTTGCACTAGAGACAATAATCTAGATTACATTGTAATGAATCTAATACTCGTGGAGTCTTGGTGCTGATCATGTTTTGCTCGCGGATGAGGTTAGTCAACGGGTCTGCTACATTCAGATCAGTATGTATTTTGCAAATCTCTATGTCTCCATCCTTGACCTTTTCATGAATGGAGTTGAAGAGTCTCTTGATGTGTTTGGTTCTCTTGTGAAACCTGGATTCTTTCACCAAGGCAACCGCTCCAGTGTTGTCACAAAAGATTTTCATTGGACCCGATGCACTGGGTATTACACCCAGATCGGATATGAACTCCTTCATCCAAACTCCTTCATGCGCTGCTTCCGAAGCAACTATGTACTCCGCCTCACACGTACATCCCGCCACGACGCTCTGCTTGGAACTCCACAAACTGACAGCTCCACCATTCAATATAAATACGTATCCGTTTTGTGACTTAGAGTCATCCGGATCAGTGTCGAAGCTAGCATCGACGTAACCATTTACGACGAGCTCTTCATCACCTCCATAAATGAGAAACATATCATTGGTCTTTTCCAGGTACTTCAGGATGTTCTTGACCGTTGTCCAATTATCCACTCCTGGATTACTTTGGTACCACCCTGCCAAACTTATGGCAAGGCACACATTAGGTTTGGTACATAGCATAGCATACATGATAGAACCTATGGCCGATGCATAGGGAATGACTTTCATTTTCTCTCTATCTTCTGAAGTGGTCGGGCTTTGAGTCTGACTCAACTTCACACCTTGTAACACAGGCAAGAACCCTTTCTTTGACTGATCCATTTTGAACTTCTTCAAAACTTTGTCAATGTATGTGCTTTGTGAAAGTCCTATTAAGCGTCTCGATCTATCCCTATAGATCTTGATGCCCAATATGTAAGCAGCTTCACCGAGGTCTTTCGCTGAAAAATTCTTATTCAAGTATCCTTTTATGATATCCAGAAATTCTATATCATTTTCAATCAACAATATGTCATCCACATATAAAACCAGAAATGCTACAGAGCTCCCACTCACTTTCTTGTAAATACAGGCTTCACCGTAAGTCTGTATAAAACCATATGCTTTGATCACCTCATCAAAGTGTATATTCCAATTCCAAGGTGCTTGCACCAGTCCATAGATGGACCGCTGGAGCTTGCACACATTGTTAGCACTTTAGGATCGACAAAACCTTTTGGTTGCATCATATACAACTCTTCTTTAAGAAATCCATTAATGAATGCAGTTTTGACGTCCATTTGCTAGATTTCATAATCATAAAATGCGGCAATTGCTAATATGATTCGGACAGACTTAAGCATCACTACGGGTGAGAAAGTCCCATCGTAGTCAACTCCTTGAACTTGTTGAAAACCTTTCGCGACAAGTTGAGCTTTGTAGACAGTAACATTACCATCAGCGTCAGTCTTCTTCTTGAAGATCCATTTATTTTCTATGGCTTGCCGATCATCGGGCAAGTCCACCAAAGTCCATACTTTGTTCTGATACATGGATCCTATCTCAGATTTCATGGCCTCAAGCCATTTATATGAATCTGGGCTCATCATAGCTTCTACATAGTTCGTAGGTTTGCCATGGTCTAATAACATAACTTTCAGGACAGGATTACCGTACCATTCTGGTGCGGATCGTGCTCTGGTTGACCTACGAAGTTCAGTAATAACTTGATCTCAAGTTTCATGATAATTATCATTTGCTTCCTCTCTAGTTGGTGTAGGCATCACGGGAATGGTTTTTTGTGATGTGCTACTTTCCAATTCGAGAGAAGGTACAATTACCTCATCAAATTCTACTTTCCTCCCACTCACTTTTTCGAGAGAAACTCCTTCTCTAGAAAGGACCATTCTTAGCAACAAAGATCTTGCCTTCGGATCTGTGGTAGAAGGTATACCCAGTAATTTCTTTAGGGTATCCTATGAGGACACACTTCTCCGATTTAGGTTCGAGCTTATCAGGCTGAAGCCTTTTGATATAAGTATTGTATCCCCAAACTTTAAGAAACAACAACTTAGGTTTGTTGCCAAACCACAGTTCATACGGTGACGTCTCAAGGGATTTAGACAGTGCCCTATTTATGTGACGCCCGGCTAATTAAACTACATCAACCCTCTACTAATAATGCCACCTCACTTCGATTACTGATCCTAATCTCGCGTTAGTTCGAGACCGATTCAAATTCAAATTCAAAATCAAGCAAACAATAAAAGTTTTCAAATATTAAAACTAAAATGTTCGGAGTGAACCAAATAATGCATAGGTAATTATGGTGGAGAAACCACATCTTTATAAATATTTAAAAACTATAAGATGAATAAAATAGTAGCGAAAACTATTATTTAAATGCTTTTAAATATTAAATTAGTGAATGTGGTAGTGGCATATTTGGTAACATCAAATTAGGTGTCATTTTGGTATTTTGCTAAAAGAAAATAATAAAAGGAAACTAAAAGAAAATAACATATAAAGAGAAAGAAAAACAAACTAGAAACAAAAAAAAGAAAAGGGACCCCCCCAAACCCCTTGGGCCAACCGGCCCAGCTGCAAGCCGGCCAGCCCAGTTGGCCCAACCGGCCACCCACTCCCCCCTCCCCCGCACTCCCCATAACCCACACTCCCGAAACCCTAACCCATCCACCCCACTTGCCCCCACTCGCTCTCCCTCTCCCCCGATCCGATCGGGATCGGGGCG
>NC_041389.1:388618946-388626527 GCF_002162155.2 Triticum dicoccoides | reverse complement strand
GCCTGCATGCCATGCACCTCGCCTTGGCACTCCCGTGCAGCCACAACCATCGCCGTTGCTGCTGCTTCTTCCCTGCTGCGTTGCCGCCGTCGATTACTATCCCGGTGCCGCTCGGGCTCCCTCTGCCCGCTGCCTCCCCGTCCTGCTGAGGCCGCGCCCAGCCCCTCACCGATGTCCCCAGGCCACCGGCCCCCCTGCACCGGCGCCCATCTGCGCCGGCTCGGCCATCCTTTGGGTCGGGCGTCTGATGGAGTCATGTACCTAGGGTAGGGTCACAGACCTGATCTAAGTACCCTGCCCGAGGACACCCTTAGAAGAGATCACCTTCTAGTCGACCTACGAGGGACTCACTCGACTGACTTGAAGGACTCGACCACGAAGACTCACTCGACCACGAAGACTCACTCGACCACCAGAAGGTCAAGAGGCACTCTGCACTGCAACGGCCTGTAATTAAGTAGACTTTATGATAGTAAAGACACTTTATGTGGGGCGTTACCAGTAACGCCCCGGACTTAATGTACCTTAAACCCTTCATTACGTGGGTTGGCTGGGGTCCTGGCGCACTCTATATAAGCCACCCCCCTCCACAGGCAGAAGGGTTCGGCACCTTGTAATCCATATACACATAATCCACTCGACCGCCTCCGGGCTCCGAGACGTAGGGCTTTTACTTCCTCCGAGAAGGGCCTGAACTCGTACATCTCTTGTGCTTACAACCTCTCCATAGCTAGGACCTTGCCTCTCCATACCTACCCCCCATTCTACTGTCGGACTTAGATCCACGACAGTTGGCGCCCACCGTGGGGCAAGTGTTTTAGCGATTTTGTGGAGAAGTTGCGATTCTTCCGAGTACTTTCATCATGGTAGCTACTGGGGTTTTGGTCGAGGGTCGAGAGATTCGTCTCGGTGCTCTCACCTTCGTCGCCGACGACTCCGCCTGGCTCCAGGAGGCTCCACTCGACGTCGATGCGCTCCCCGTCCGCGGTGCGACGCATTTTCGCGCATGTGTCCGCGGTGTTCTGCTGCGGTAACCGTCGACCCCATATCGGTCGACTCCCCTATCGACCACCCTCCCGGTCTCCCACCAGCGCAAGCGCTCGGGTCGGTCGAGGCTTCAGCGGTGGGTGAGACACGCGGTGGCTCGCCAGACGGCCACCACCCAAGTTGCGGCAATCGAGCCCGACGAATCTCTCTACGACCTGTTCGATCTGTCGACTGGCTCCGTAGAGACTGCATCCGAATGCGATAGCAGTGATCCAGCGGCGGAAATCTTGATGGTCGACGGGCCTCGCAGCCCCCCTGGCTTCGCCCGTGATGGTGGGGCAGGCGACGAAGGCGACCCCGCACGAGACCACGAAGAGTACCAGCCCGAGCCACTCGACTCTCTGCAAAGAGAGGAACTTCGCCGCAGGAACATGGATGCCCTGCATACTCCCATCGCAGGAGAAACCCCTGAGGCTCGCGCCTTGGAGGAGGCACGTTTGGCCAATTTGGCCGAACGCGCTCGCCTGGAGAATCTTCAGCGAGCACTCGACGAGCGCGCGCGGCAACAAGTTCCCGACGCCAGTCGACGTCAACTCTTCCCGCCGACTCAGGTATATCGAACCCCAATCCAGAATTTAGCAGCTGCGACCCGTATTGCAGAGTCCATCCAGCCCTCTCAGTCGGAAGCTGGCAGAGGCTTGATGCAGATCAGGGATCTGCTCCGGGCAGCAGGAGATCAGAATTCAGCTGTGTCGCAGTCATGCAACAGAATTCACAGTCGATCCGTCGCTGCGAATACAGTTCAGTCGGCTCACAGTCCCAGACCGCCTCCGCGGCGTGAGGCATGCGAGAATCGGCGAGACCAATATGGAGACCGACACGACCGAGATGATAGGCGTCGAGTGCCCACTTCCCCTCCGAGGGGTGGGTCTTATGCTCCTCGGCAGCAAGATGACAGACGTCAGCTCAGTGCGGGGCGAAGAGTTCCAGTCGACCCCAGAGAACCAGGCTTCGACGCGCGATCCATTATCGTGCAAGGCTTGGTCGACCGGAACAGAGCTCATCGAGGTGGACTCGACAGAGATGCGCCCACGAGCAGTCGAGTGCACGTTTCTGGTCCGGAATGTTTCAGCAGAGCTATCAGAGCTGCAGTGATTCCTCCCAATTTCAGGTTGGCAACAGGAGTCAGCAAGTTCACCGGTGAGTCTAAGCCTGAAACTTGGCTTGAGGACTACCGAGTGGCAGTTCAGATTGGTGGTGGGAATGACGAGGTGGCCATGAAGCATTTGCCCCTCATGTTGGAAGGTTCTGCCAGAGCGTGGTTGAATCAGTTACCTCCTAGCAGTATTTACACTTGGGAAGATCTGTCCCGAGTGTTTGTTAGAACGTTTGAAGGAACTTGCAAGCGACCGGCTGGATTGACGGAGCTGCAAGTCTGTGTGCAGAAGACCAATGAGACTCTCAGGGAGTATATTCAGAGTTGGATCACTTTGCACCATACTGTGGAGAATGTGTCTGATCATCAGGCAGTCTGCGCCTTCAAGGATGGTGTCAAGAACAGAGAACTGAGTTTGAAATTTGGTCGAACCAGAGACATGACCTTGAGTCGGATGATGGAAATTGCTACCAAGTATGCCAACAGTGAAGAAGAAGACCGACTCCGAAGCGGCAAGCACAAGCCAAGCCAGTCGGAGAAGGGAAACACCAGTCGGAAACAGAAGCGGAAGGCTGAACCGGCAGCTCCTGGAGAGGCTCTGGCCGTGGCTCATGGAAAGTTTAAAGGGAAACCAAAAGGATCCTGGAACCCTAAGAAGGTAAAGGATAAAGAAGGGAACGACGTGATGGATATGCCGTGTCATATCCACACGAAGAAAGACGAAGAGGGGAATATCATTTACCCAAAGCATACCACTCGCCAATGTTGACTCCTGATCCAGCAGTTTCAAGGAAAACAGTCTAAAGACAAGGAAAAGGAGTCGGACAAGGCCGAAGACAAGGAGGACAGTGAGGAAGGATATCCGCATGTCAACTCCACTCTGATGATCTTTGCAGATGTGGAAAGCAAGAGTCGATTGAAAGTCATTAACTGCGAGGTGAACATGGTTACCCCAGCAAAAGCAAATTATCTGAGATGGTCCCAAACACCCATCACATTCGACCAATCTGATCACCCGACTCATATTGCCACCCCTGGGAGGCAAGCTCTGGTGGTCGATCCATTTGTCGAAGGCACTCAACTGACAAAAGTGCTGATGGACGGTGGTAGCGGGCTGAATTTGTTGTATGCAGACACACTGAAAGGAATGGGCATTCCGATGTCCCGACTGAGCACCAGTAACATGAGCTTTCATGGAGTTATACTAGGGAAGAAAGCCGAGTCACTCGGCCAAATAGCTCTGGACGTGGTGTTTGGTGATTCGAAACATTTTCGCAAAGAGAAGTTGACGTTTGAGGTCATGGATTTTCAGAGTGCATATCATGCCATTTTGAGGAGACCAGCTTATGCACGGTTCATGGCTTGACCATGTTACGTGTACCTCAAATTGAAGATGCCCGGCCCCAAAGGAGTGATCACTATCACCGGTGATCGGAAAAAGGCAGAAGAGTGCTTTCAGAAGGGCTCAAAGATTGCTGATTCCCAGGTGACAGCGGTCGAGTTTGAAGAATACAAGCAAAACACAGATCCGAGTGATTTGCTGCGATCCAAGAAACCCGCCACAGAATCTGCATTTCAGTCGTCCGGTGAGACAAAGCCTGTTCACATTCACCCGACCGACCCCGATGCAGCACCGACCCACATCTCCACAACACTCGACCCGAAATAGGAAGAAGCGCTCATCCAGTTCCTCCGTGAGAACTGGGACATTTTTGCATGGAAGCCCGCTGACATGCCAAGTGTTCCCAGGGGACTGGCTGAGCATCGCCTAAGAGTCGACTCATCAACAAAACAAGTCAAAGAGCATCTTCGGCGGTCCGCCGTCCAGAAGAGAAAAGCCATTGGTGAGGAAGTGGCTCGACTGTTGGCGTCAGGATTTATCCGAGAGATATACCACTCCGAGTGGCTCGCTAATGTCATCATGGTTCCTAAGAAGGACAAATCGCTCCGAATGTGCATTGATTTCAAGCACATCAACCGGGCCTGCCCGAAAGATCATTTTCCTCTCCCTCGCATAGATCAAATTGTTGACTCGACCGCGGGATGTGAGAGATTATCTTTTCTAGACGCCTACTCCGGGTACCACCAGATCCGTCTGTACGGACCCGACGAGGTAAAAACAGCTTTCATCACTCCATTCGGGTGCTTCTGCTATATCACCATGCCATTCGGCCTCAAGAATGCCGGAGCCACATTTATGCGAATGATTCAGAAGTGTCTACTCACTCAAATCAGTCGGAATGTGGAAGCGTATATGGATGATATCGTCGTCAAGTCACGAAAAGGTTCCGACCTGCTCGCTGACCTCGCCGAAACATTTGCCAACCTCAGAAGGTATGATATCAAGCTCAATCCATCAAAGTGCACATTCGGAGTTCCTGGTGGGAAGTTACTCGGTTTTCTCGTTTCCGAGCGAGGGATCGACGCTAATCCAGAAAAGATCGGCACCATTCTCCGAATGAAACGCCCTGTGCGAGTGCACGATGTCCAGAAGCTTACTTGATGCTTGGCCGCATTAAGTCGATTCATCTCACGACTCGGTGAAAAGGCATTGCCTCTTTACCGACTGATGAAGAAGGCAGACAAGTTCGAGTGGACTCCAGAAGCTGATGCAGCGTTTGCTGAGCTAAACGCTCTGCTCTCCACCCAGCCGGTGCTTGCTGCTCCAATCAGCAAAGAGCCTCTGTTGCTTTATATCACAGCCACAGGACAAGTCGTCAGTACTGTGCTTACGGTCGAGCGGGAAGAAGAAGGAAAAGCTTTCAAAGTTCAGCGCCCAGTGTATTATTTGTCTGAAGTCTTGACTCCATCCAAGCAGAGATATCCTCATTATCAGAAGCTTGTGTATGGAATTTACATGACCACAAAGAAGGTTGCTCATTATTTCTCTGATCATTCCATCACAGTCGTCAGCGACGCTCCACTATCAGAGATTTTGCACAACAGAGATGCAACTGGTCGAGTGGCGAAATGGGCGATTGAACTTCTTCCCCTTGATATCAAGTTTGAGGCAAAGAAAGCCATTAAGTCCCAGGCAATAGCAGATTTCCTCGCCGAGTGGATTGAACAGCAGCAGCCGACTGAAGTTCACTCGGAGCATTGGACCATGTTTTTTGATGGCTCTAAGATGTTGAATGGTTCCGGTGCTGGGGTTGTCATGGTTTCCCCCAGAGGAGATAAGCTCAGATATGTGCTCCAGATTCACTTTGATTCCTCCAACAATGAGGCGGAGTATGAGGCCCTCTTATACGGATTGCGCATGGCCATTTCACTCGGCGTCCGTCGCCTGATGGTCTATGGCGATTCAGATTTAGTGGTCAACCAAGTGATGAAGGAGTGGGACGTGAGAAGCCCAGCCATGACTGGATACTGCAGTGCAGTGAGGAAGCTAGAAAAGAAATTCGAGGGGTTGGAGCTCCATCATATACCCCGACTAAAAAATCAAGCAGCTGATGATCTAGCAAAGATAGGTTCCAAGAGAGGAGCCATTCCGAGTGGTGTGTTCTTGGAGCATATACACACTCTGTCAGTCAAAGAAGATCCTTTCACCGAAGAGGCTCCATAGCCCAAGAGTGCCACAGATCCGACTGAGGTTGAAGTCCCAGCAGTGGTCGACTTGGTCATGGAGGTCTTGGTGGTCATTCCCGACTGGACAGTTCCGTATATCGCGTATATCCTAAGAAAAGAGCTTCCGGAGGATGAGGAAGAGGCTCGACAGATCGTCCGTCGATCTAAAGCCTTTACCGTAATCAAAGGACAGTAATATAGAGAAAGCGCGACTGGAGTTGGTCAGAAGTGCATAACACCAGACGAAGGTCGAATCATCCTTAATGATATCCACTCGGGGACCTGTGGTCATCATGCGTCCTCTCGGACCATCGTGGCCAAAGCATACCGAGCCGGATTTTACTGGCCGAAGGCGAATGAGATGGCAAAGGAAATAGTGGATAAGTGCGAGTGATGTCAGTTCTACTCGAATATGTCGCACAAGCCTGCATCAGCTCTGAAGACCATCCCACTCGTCTGGCCTTTCGCAGTATGGGGGCTCGACATGGTTGGTCCTTTGAGAATAGGTCGGAGTGGCTTCACGCACGTACTGGTGGCAGTCGACAAGTTCACCAAGTGGATTGAGGCTAAACCAATCAAGAACCTTGACGCCGGTACTGTTGTTAGCTTCATCAGGGAACTGATATTTAGATATGGAGTCCCGCACAGCATCATTACGGATAATGGGTCGAACTTTGACTCGGAGGAATTCAGGGATTTCTGCAACTCTCAAGACACACGAGTCGACTACGCTTCAGTCGCCCATCCGCAGACGAATGGACAAGCAGAGCGAGCCAATGGCCTGATTCTCAAGGGATTGAAACCCCGACTGATGCGTGATCTCAAGCATGCAGCTGGAGCGTGGGTCGACGAACTTCCCTCGGTGCTTTGGGGACTGCGGACCACACCTAATCGGTCGACCGGAAGAACTCCATTCTTCTTGGTCTAGGGAGCTGAAGCAGTCTTGCCGAGTGATCTTCTCCACAATGCTCCTCGAGTTGAGATCTACAACGAAGCAGAAGCTGAACAAGCGCGGCAGGACGCAGTCGACCTTTTGGAGGAAAAAAGGGAGATGGCTCTGATCCGATCGACCATCTACCAACAAGATTTGCGTCGTTTCCACGCCAGAAATGTGAGGGGTCGAGCCTTCCAAGAAGGAGATTTGGTCCTCCGAGTGGATCAGAAGAAACCACACAAGCTTGCTCCTTCTTGGGAAGGACCCTTCATCGTCACCAAAGTTCTCCACAACGGGGCATACCGTCTTTACAACGTCGAACATAATATCGACGAGCCCCGAGCTTGGAACGCGGAACTACTCCGCCCATTTTACACTTAAGTTTATCACTCGGATGAGTTGCAATAAAGTACTCCTGTAGTTCATGGATTTCAAAATAATAGTGTCATAGTTCCTCCATAATTTTTGTCACTTTTTATTTTTGTCCAATAAAATTTTCCCCTCGGTGGGTGACTTAGCCGCGAATCCGTTTCGCCTAAGTTTGTAAAAATCCTTACCGAGTGGTGAGCCAGACTCCCACTCGGAGGCTTAGCTGCGAATCTGTTTTGCCTAAGATTAAATAAAATCCTACCGAGTGGTAAGTCAGACTTCCACTCGGAGGCTTAGCTGCAGTCCAAGTACTCGCCTAAGTTATCAAAATCCTACCGAGTGGTAAGCCAGACTTCCACTCGGAGGCTTAGCTGCAGTCCAAGTACTCGCCTAAGTTATCAAAATCCTACCGAGTGGTAAGTCAGACTTCCACTCGGAGGCTTAGCTGCAGTCCAAGTACTCGCCTAAGTTATCAAAATCCTACCGAGTGGTAAGCCAGACTTCCACTCGGAGGCTTAGCTGCAGTCCAAGTACTCGCCTAAGTTATCAAAATCCTACCGAGTGGTAA
>NC_041389.1:388617548-388618936 GCF_002162155.2 Triticum dicoccoides | reverse complement strand
GTAAGCCAGACTTCCACTCGGAGGCTTAGCTGCAGTCCAAGTACTCGCCTAAGTTATAAAAATCCTACCGAGTGGTAAGCCAGACTTCCACTCGGAGGCTTAGCTGCAGTCCAAGTACTCGCCTAAGTTATCAAAATCCTACCGAGTGGTAAGCCAGACTTCCACTCGGAGGCTTAGCTGTAGTCCAAGTACTCGCCTAAGTTATCAAAATCCTACCGAGTGGTAAGCCAGACTTCCACTCGGAGGCTTAGCTGCAGTCCAAGTACTCGCCTAAGATATAAAAATCCTACCGAGTGAAGAGCAAACCTCTCACTCGGGGGCTTAGCTGCAGCCCAGTGCTCGCCTAAGATATAAAAATCCTACCGAGTGAAGATCAAACCTCTCACTCGGGGGCTTAGCTGCAGCCCAGTGCTCGCCTAAGATATAAAAATCCTACCGAGTGAAGAGCAAACCTCTCACTCGGGGGCTTAGCTGCAGCCCAGTGTGTTGGAAATATGCCCTAGAGGCAATAATAAAAGTATTATTATATTTCCTTGTTCATGATAATAGTCTTTTATTCATGCTATAACTGTATTATCCGGAAATCGTAATACACGTGTGAATACATAGACCACAATATGTCCCTAGTGAGCCTCTAGTTGACTAGCTCGTTGTGATCAACAGATAGTCATGGTTTCCTGGCTATGGACATTGGATGTCGTTGATAACGGGATCACATCATTAGGAGAATGATGTGATGGACAAGACCCAATCCTAAGCATAGCACAAAGATCGTGTAGTTCGTTTGCTAGAGCTTTGCCAATGTCAAGTATCTGTTCCTTTGACCATGAGATCGTGTAACTCCTGGATACCGTAGGAGTGCCTTGGGTGTATCAAACGTCACAACGTAACTGGGTGACTATAAAGGTACACTACAGGTATCTCCGAAAGTATCTATTGTTTTATGCGGATCGAGACTGGGATTTGTCACTCCGTGTAAATGGAGAGGTATCTCTGGGCCCACTCGGTAGGACATCATCATATGCGCAATGTGACCAAGGAGTTGATCACGGGATGATGTGTTACGGAACGAGTAAAGTGACTTGCCGGTAACGAGATTGAACAAGGTATCGGTATACCGACGATCGAATCTCGGGCAAGTAAAATACCGCTAGACAAAGGGAATTGTATACGGGATCGATTGAGTCCTTGACATCGTGTTTCATCCGATGAGATCATCGTGGAACATGTGGGAGCCAACATGGGTATCCAGATCCCGCTGTTGGTTATTGACCGGAGAACGTCTCGGTCATGTCTGCATGTCTCCCGAACCCGTAGGGTCTACACACTTAAGGTTCGATGACGCTAGGGTTATAAAGGAAGCTTGTATGTGGTTACCGAATGTTGTT
>NC_041389.1:388578013-388617538 GCF_002162155.2 Triticum dicoccoides | reverse complement strand
GCTTAGCTGCAGCCCAGTGCTCGCCTAAGATGTAAAAATCCTACCGAGTGAAGAGCAAACCTCTCACTCGGGGGCTTAGCTGCAGCCCAGTGCTCGCCTAAGATATAAAAATCCTACCGAGTGAAGAGCAAACCTCTCACTCGGGGGCTTAGCTGCAGCCCAGTGCTCGCCTAAGACATAAAAATCCTACCGTGTGAAGAGCAAACCTCTCACTCGGGGGCTTAGCTGCAGCCCAGTGCTCGCCTAAGATATAAAAACCCTACCGAGTGAAGAGCAAATCTCTCACTCGGGGGCTTACCTGAAGCCCAGTGCTCCCCTAAGTGGATTAAGGAATAAGTTGACTGCAGTGAGCGTCTTGCTTGAACCTGCAAAAGACATTTCAAGCCAAAAGCAATCATATTCAAACATCAAATTCAAGTTCGGAACGACACCTAAAGGAACCGAAAGTGCTCAGGCGCTAAGCCTGTTAAGGTTTATCGATTACAACTCCACTCGGCATACCGAGGCAAATTTAAAGCGTCGAGCTTAAAAGAAGTTTTTTACTCCTCCTGTGGAGGGCTGGAAGGTGCAACAAACTCATCAAGATCAATTCCGTCTGCGATCCGAGTGGCAGCAGCAATGAAAGTCTCCATAAAGGACCTGAAGTCGTGTTTCTTGGTGTTGGCCACCCGGAGGGCCGCCAGCTTGTCTTCTCGCGCATCTTTGTAGTGGACTCGGGCCAGACACTGAGCAACATCTGCACCGCACCGAGCCGAGGACTTTTTCCACTCCTGCACTCGACCCGGGACCGTGTTCAAGCGAGCCACCAGCGACTCGAGGTCGTTCTGGAGTGTCTCCCTGGGCCAGAGCGTTGAGTCGATGCGAGATGTGGCGACCTTCAGCCTTGCAAGATAGTCCACGACAGCTGCAACACGGGACTCCAGTCGGAAAACATTCATGGCAACTTCGTCGTTCACTGGAGAATTGACAGGGTCAAGGTTTGGTTCCAGCCGGCTAGTCTCTTCTTCAAAGTCTTGACAAAATTCTGCAAGGGCGATCACCGAGTCAAGGCAATGGTCGAATGGAAAAATCACAGTTGAAAATGATTGTTGAGCATAAGGGTTTACCTTCAAGCATAAGGAACAGCTTCTTGGCAAGACCACTCAGGAAGGCCTCCAGATCATTTTTCTTCTCAAGAGCAGCTTTCAGATTGGTATTTTCTTGTTCAAGCTTGGTGACTGAAGCTAACTTCTCGTCGGCAAGCTTGATCCTCTCAGCTAGTTCAAGGTCTTTTTTCTGTTGGGCCTCCTTCACCTTACCTGCAAGTTACAGCAAGATCAGATTTCGAAACAAGTAAAGGGAAAAAGCAGTCGTCGAGATCTCACCAAACATACCTTTGGTCTCCTCCTGTGCCTTCGTCAGATTCTCCTGAGCCAGCTTCAAATCCAGCTTGAGCTGAATGTGTTTGTTTTCCAGCTCAGTGTAGCGAGCCGCAAGGTCACAGGATCTCTGCGAAGAATCAATCGACTAAATGTCAAAGATAATTCACTATCGAGTGAAAAAGGAAAAATCATGCGTTTCTAAGACTACAGCCGAATACAAGCATTCGACCGTAGTCTCGGGGACTACACCCAGTGGGTGCACTCAGCGTGCCCCCACTAATCCTGTTGAAGACAGAGTCGACCAGTCGACCTCAAAAAAAACAAGATGTATTCTTTAAGACTGTAGTCGACTGCAAGCAGTCGACCACAGTCTCGGGGACTACACCCAGTGGGTGCACTCAGCGTGCCCCCACCGGTTTGCGAAATCCAGTCGCCATAGTCGAATGACAGAAAGACTGAACTTATAAAGCCTAAGGCCGACTGCCCGCAGTCGACCTTAGCCTTGGGGACTACACCCAGTGGGTGCACTCAGCGTGCCCCCACCGGTTTGCGAAATCCAGTCGCCATAGTCGAATGACGGAAAGACTGAACTTATAAAGCCTAAGGCCGACTGCCAGCAGCCGACCTTAGCCTTGGGGACTACACCCAGCGGGTGCACTCAGCGTGCCCCCGCTAACACGGAGTTTAAATCTACACACCCACTGGGTGATTACTATAAATTCTGGAAAGAAAACAAACGGTGGTCGACTGACCTGAACATTGCTTTGAAGGGCGGAACTGGCGTCGTAAGCTGCCTGGCTCGCATCCCGGATGGTCTTCAACTGCTCCATCATGATCCCTGCCTGGCGTATCGCCTCCTTCGCGGCATCAGCTTGGTCCTCTGGGACGTGGTGCGTCGTGAAGAGGGAGGGTTGCAGAGCACTCGTCAGTGGATCTGTGAAGGACACAGTGTGTCGAGTGGTGTTTTCCTCCTCCGCGACCAGAGTCTCAGGCACCGTCACATCCTGGGGCACCCTGCCGGCAGACGCTTTCCTACTCCTTCTGTGCTTCAGCGGCTCCTCATCTTCATCATCATCAGGGAGCTACAGAAAAGAATCAGAATTAGAGATCATGAGTCAGTCGACTAGAAACAGTGTTAAGAGCATAGTACCAGGTTTTGAGGTTGCTGCGTCCTCCATCTCATGGTCGTCAGCCCGGGCTGAGGTCTCAGAAGTAGCAGCACTGCAACCCCAAAGAGTCAGTCAACTAACTCCAGCGCCAACCAGAGATAATGTTCGCACAAAACAAGAAGACTCAAGCAGCATGATTACCCTGATATGGTGGGGATGGACACCTTCATCTTCGGCAGGAGCTTGGTCGACTTTGACGGGGCCGCCCTGGGCTGCTTCGACGCCTTTTCAGTCGGCGCCGGAGAGGTGGTCCGAGGGCGCTTGGTAGACTGTGTAACAGTCGCAACCCCCTTGCCACGTTCAGTCGCAGGGTCATGGACAAGTTTCGACCGCCTTTCCGAGCGCGGTGGTGCGACCTCCTCCTCCTCCTCCTCTTCCTCGTCCTCATCGTCATCATCATCATCGTCATCATCATCATCATCATCCTCAGCGGCGTCCGAGTCCCACTCCTTCTCCTGGCTCTCGCCCCCGCTCGCTTCTCCCTCCTCGGTCGGAGCCTGTGCTCCATTGGGCATCGAGTACAGCTCAGTGAGGGCCTGATAGACATCAAGACAAAGATCAGTCGACCGATCGGCAGAGAAAACAGAAATAAATGTGACGAGAATACAATGGGAAGTGGAGCAGACATACCTTGTTTGGATCACTGTGGCAGTTGAGTGGAGGAATCCTTCTGGCTCCGCGAGGGTTATCCTTGTTCCCAGTAACAGCGGCCATCCACCTTTCCAGAGTGGCATCGTCGACTGCTTCTGGATTGACCCGAGTCACATCCTCAGTCCCGCAGTACAACCACATGCAATGGCTCCAGAACTGAAGAGGCTGGACACGACGCCTAAGAAAAACCTCCAGGAGATCCATACCCGTCACTCCCTCCCGAACCAACCGAACTACACGCTCCATCAACATCTTCACGTCAGCTTTCTCCTCCGGAATCACCTTCAGAGAGGAGGGCGTGTTCACTCGGCCCATGGTGAACTGAGGGAGTCCACTCGACTGCCCCGGCGTCGACTGATCCTGGCAGTAGAACCAGGTCGACTGCCAGCCTCTGACTGACTCGGGAAATGTCATGGCTAGGAAGGTGCTCTTGTTCCTCATCTGGATCCCCAGACCCCCACACATTTGGACAACTCGGGTTTTTTCGTCGCCTGGGCTCGCCTTCTTCACGGTCTGAGAGCGACACGTGAATATGTGCTTGAACAAACCCCAATGCAGTCGACAACCCAGGAAACTCTCACACATGGACACAAACGCGGCAAGATAGGCGATAGAATTCGGGGTGAAGTGGTGGAGCTGCGCTCCAAAAAAGTTCAAGAAACCACGGAAGAAAATGCTCGGCGGCAAAGAAAATCCGCGGTCGACGTGGGTAGCCAGAAGCACGCACTCACCCTCTTCCGGCTGGGGCTGCCACTCTTTCCCCGGAAGCCTCGCAGCTCCATGGGGGATCAGGCCCTCGTTGGCCATGTCGAGGAGATCCTTCTCCGTGATGGTCGACTGGATCCAATCTCCCTGGACCCAGCCTTTCGGCAGGCGAGATCTAGACGAAGACCCGCCACGACTGGTGGATCTCCCCTTCGCCTTCTCCGTCGCCGACGCCTTCTTCGCGCGTTCCAACGCCGCCGTCTTCTCCTTGACCATGGCTGCCGGCGGGACGCGCGAGGGGAGGTTGTGCGGAGGCGAGAGCGAGCGCGTTGGGCGGAGACGAAGGGAACAGAGGGAGAATGCTGAGGCACTGTTCAAAAAACCCTCGCCGGGCGCATTTATAAGATCCCTTCCGAGTGGATGACAGGTGGGCCCGGTCGATCTAATCATATCCTGAACAGTTACGCGGACGCGATACGTGGCGAAAAAAGCGGCGCGGGGATCGAGGCGTCTATGCCCTGTCCCGTCCGAACACCGCGGTCCGCCCCGCTTCGCGCGCTTCCCCAAATTTCGCATCCCGCGGAATCCGCGAACGGTAGATCGGTCTGCCAAACGCGGGATTTCCTACGATCCGTCGCTCGGAAATCGGCGAAGTCCAAAAGATCACTCGACGAAGGAAAAGAATGGATCGAGTCGACTGAAGAAAAGTTGCTCACTATCAACAAAGATATTTTTTTCAAAACAACGCACGACCAGTACGCGAAGGCCAATCGGAAACAACATCAACTCCTTCATCACTCGAAGCTCAATCCATTCGGGGGCTAATGATGGAGTCATGTACCTAGGGTAGGGTCACAGACCTGATCTAAGTACCCTGCCCGAGGACACCCTTAGAAGAGATCACCTTCCAGTCGACCTACGAGGGACTCACTCGACTGACTTGAAGGACTCGACCACGAAGACTCACTCGACCACGAAGACTCACTCGACCACCAGAAGGTCAAGAGGAACTCTGCACTGCAACGGCCTGTAATTAAGTAGACTTTATGATAGTAAAGACACTTTATGTGGGGCGTTACCAGTAACGCCCCGGACTTAATGTACCTTAAACCCTTCATTACGTGGGTTGGCTGGGGTCCTGGCGCACTCTATATAAGCCACCCCCCTCCACAGGCAGAAGGGTTCGGCACCTTGTAATCCATATACACATAATCCACTCGACCGCCTCTGGGCTCCGAGACGTAGGGCTTTTACTTCCTCCGAGAAGGGCCTGAACTCGTACATCTCTTGTGCTTACAACCTCTCCATAGCTAGGACCTTGCCTCTCCATACCTACCCCTCACTCTACTGTCAGACTTAGATCCACGACAGCGTCCACAGCGCCCGACGCCCGCTAACCGCGTGCCCGCTAAGGGCCCCTGGCCCAATGACAGCCGAGGCCCACCCCCCTGGAACATTTTTAAAATATATATATAAAGTAATTAATTAATAATAAATAAATAAATAAATATTAACTTAATTAATGGCATTTATTTAGCCTAATCATTTAGTTAAGTTAATTAACCATGTTTAATTAACCTGAGACAATGACGCATGGGACCACACATTAGTTTAACTCAGTCAACACCCTTGTTGACTGCTGATGTCATGCTGGCGTCATGCTGATGCAATAATGCTAATTTTCAAATTAATTTAATAATAATAATTTAGGAAATGAAATAAAACTTTGAAAATTAATATAAAATAAACCATTTACCAGATGAAAATACTTTGTACATGAAAGTTGCTTAGAACAACGAGACAAATCCGAATACGCAGTCCTTTTGTCAGCCACACGTCCCTAGCATAGCGAACCTGCAACAATCCACCTTCGGTTCATCTATCCGAAAATGCGAACACCGGGAATACTTCCCGGATGTTTCCCCCCTTCGTCGGTATCAGCTACTACCGCGTTAGGGCACACCTAGCATCGCTCACTGTCATGTCATGCATCGTCATGCTTATGTTTGCATTATATTTATCGTTTCTTCCCCCTCTTCTCTCCGATAGACTAAGAGACCGACATCGTTGATGTCCCGGTCGACTACGGTGTTGACGACTCCTCCTTCTTGCCAGATCAACCAGGCAAGCCCCCACCTTGATCACCCAATATCGCCTATTCCTTCTCTCTACTGCTTGCATTAGAGTAGTGTAACATGTTAGTGCTTTCGATTAATCCTATTCTGTTGCATAGTCTATCATTGTTGCTACAACTGTTGATACCTTTACCTGCAATCCTACATGCTTAGTATAGGTTGCTAGTACTTCATCAGTGGCCCTATATTCTTGTCCTTCTGCCATGCTATACTATCGGGTTGTGATCACTCGGGAGGTGATCACGGGTATATACATACATACTATACAGATGATGACTAAAGTCGGGTCGGCTCGTAGACTACCTGCAAGTGATTCGGATATGGGGGCTGAAAGGATAGGTGGCTCCATCCAGGTAGTGGTGGGCCTGGGTTCCCGACGGTCCCCGAGCGCTACTTTGAGGCGGAGCGACAGGGCAGGTTGTGACCACCTAGGAGACAGGTGGGCCTGGCCCTGGTCGGCATCCGCGGTTACATCAATTAACACGCTTAATGAGATCTTGGTATTTGATCTGAGTTGGGTCGTTAACCTTATACGCACTAACCGCCACATGGGACAAGATATGGCCAACCGGCATCATGGTATCAGCCGAAGCCTCCTAGACGTCAGCAACTGAGCGGCGCGCCGGGGTGGACCGCGTAAGCAACTTCCTTTATAATGGAGGTTGCTAGGTCTGCTCACCGGCCGCCCACGCAACATGCAGGTGTGCAATGGGCGATGGGCCCAGACCCCTGCACGCATAGGATTTAGACAGTCGTGTTGACCTCTCTGTTAGGCCTAGCTAGGGCTGCGATGTGTTGATCTCCCGAGGCTGGACATGACCCAGGAAAGTGTGCCCGGCCAGAGGGATCGAGCGTGTCGGGTAATGTGGTGCACCCCTGTAGGGAAGTTGATCTATTCGAATAGTTGTGTCCGCGGTAACAGGACAACCCGGAGTTGTACCTTGACCTTATGACAACTAGAACTGGATACTTAATAAAACACACCCAGACAAGTTCCAGAGAAAACCCAGTGATCGCTTTCCCACAGGGCGAAGAGGGGAGGATCGCCGAGTAGGATTATGCTATGCGATGATACTTGGTGAACTTACCATCTACTCTCTTCTACATGCTGCAAGATGGAGGCTGCCAGAAGCGTAGTCTTCGACAGGACTAGCTATCCCCCTTTTATTCTAGCATTCTGCAGTTCAGTCCATCGATATTGCCCCTTACACAGATACCCATGCATATGTAGTGTAGATCCTTTCTTAGGAGTACTTTGGATGAGTACTTACGGTTTCTTTGCTCCCTCTTTCCCCCCTTTTCCTCTTCTTCTCGTATGTCGCAACCAGATGCTGGAGCCCAGGAGCAAGGATCCTTACTACACCGAGGGTGCCTACTACTACGTTCAGGTCGCCGACGACCAGGAGTAGTTTCGGAGGATCCCAGGCAGGAGGCATGCACCTCTTTCGATCTGTATCCCAGTTTGTGCTAGCCATCTTATGGCAACTTGTTTAACTTATGCCTGTACTCAGATGTTGTTGCTTCCGCTGACTTGTTTATGTTTGAGCAGTTTTATTCGAGCCATCGAGGCCCCTGGCTTGTAATATGATGCTTGTATGGCTTATTTTACTTTTAGAGTTGTGTTGTGATATCTTCCCATGAGTCTCTGATCTTGATCGTACACGTTTGCATGGATGATTAGTGTATGATTGAATTGGGGCGTCACAATTTAACGTGAATGCAACTGTCTGTAATGCATAACCCCATAATGATAGTGGTGAATCGGTAAGAGACATCATAGAACGCACCATATCTAATAAAGTATGGTTACGATGTTCGGAGACACCATTACACTACAGTGTTCCAAGTGGCATGAGTTGTGAAATAATTCCACGTTGTTTTAAATGAAGGCCAAACTCGTAACTCAAATATTCACCTCCGCGATCATATCGTAGAAACTTTATTTTCTTGTTACGATGATTCTCCAGTTCACTCTAAAATTCTTTGAACTTTTGAAATGTTTCAGACTTGTGTTTCATCAAGTAGATATACCCATATCTACTCAAATCATCTGTGCAGGTCAGAAAATAACCATACCCGCTGCGTGCTTCAACACTCATCGGACTGCATACATTGGTATGCATTATTTCCAACAAGTCATTTGCTCGCTCCATTGTTCTGGCGAACAGAGTTTTAGTCATCTTGCCCATGAGGCATGGTTCGCAAGTATCAAATGATTCATAATCAAGTGATTCCAAAAGTCCATCTACATGGAGTTTCTTCATGCGCTTTACACCGATATGACATGAACGACAATGCCACAAGTATGTTGCACTATCATTATCAACTTTGCATCTTTTGGCATCAATATTATGAATATGTGTATCACTATGATCGAGATTCAAGAAGAATAGACCATTCATCAAGGGTGCATGACCATAAAATATATTACTCATATAAATAGAACAACCATTATTCTCCGATTTAAATAAATAAGCATCTCGCAATAAACAAGATCCAGATATAATGTTCATGCACAAAGTGGGCACCAAATAACAATTATTGAGGTCTAAAACTAATCCTGAAGGTAGATGTAGAGGTAGCATGCCGACGGCGATCACATCTACCTTGGAACCATTCCCGACGCGCATTGTCACCTCGTCCTTAGCTAATCTTCGTTTATTCCGCAGCTCCTATTTCGAGTTACAAATATGAGCAACCGAATCAGTATCAAATATCCAGGCGCTGCTACGAGCATTAGTAAGGTATACATCAATAACATGTATATCAAATATACCTTTGTCCACTTTGGTCCTTTTTATCCGCCAAATATTTGCGGCAGTTCCGCTTCCAGTGACCATTCCCTTTGCAGCAATAGCACTCAGTTTCAGGCGGGTCCAACTTTGAGCTTCTTCCCGGGAGTGGCAATTTGCCTCATTCTTCTTGAAGTTCCCTTTCTTTCCCTTGCCTTTTTTCTTGAAACTAGTGGTCTTGTTAACCATCAACACTTGATGCTCCTTCTTGATTTCTACCTCCATAGCCTTAAGCATTGCGAAGAGCTCATGAATCATTTTGTTCATCCCTTGCATATTATAGTTCATCACGAAGCTTTTGTAGCTTGGTGGCAGTGATTGAAGAACTCTGTCAATAACACTATCAACTGGAAGATCAACTACCAGCCGAGTCAAGTGATTATGATACCTAGACATTTTGAGTATGTGTTCACTGACAGAACTGTTCTCCTCCATCTTGCAGCTATAGAACTTGTCAGAGACTTCATATCTCTCAACCAGGGCATTTGCTTGAAATATTAACTTCAACTCTTGGAACATCTCATATGCTCCTTGACGTTCAAAACGTCTTTGAAGTCCCGGTTCTAAGCCGTAAAGCATGGCACACTGAACTATTGAGTAGTCATGAGATCGAGCTTGCCAGACGTTCATAACATCTGCGTCAGCTCCTGCAACGGGTCTGTCACCTAGCGGTGCATCAAGGACATAATTCTTCTCTGCAACAATGAGGATAATCCTCAAGTTATGGACCCAGTCTGTGTAGTTGCTACCATCATCTTTCAACTTAGCTTTCTCTAGGAACGCATTAAAATCCAGGCGAATGGTGGCTCATGCCATTGATCTACAACATAGATATGCAAAGCTATAAGACTAAGTTCATGATAAATTAAGTTCAATTAATCAAATTACTAATTAACTCCCACTTAAATAAACATCCCTCAAGTTATCTAAGTGATACATGATCCAAATCAACTAACCCATGTCCGATCATCACGTGAGATGGGGTACTCATCAATGGTGAACATCTCTATGTTGATCATATCTACTATATGACTCACGTTCGACCTTTCGGTCTCCAGTGTTTCGAGACCATGTATGTACATGCTAGGATCGTCAAGTTTAACCCAAGTATTCTGCATGTGCAAAACTGTCTTACATCCGTTGTATGTGAACGTAGAGTCTATCACACCTGATCATCACGAGGTGCTTCGAAATGACGAACTTTGGCAATGGTGCATACTTAGGGAGAACACTTTTATCTTGAAATTTACTGAAGGGATCATCTTATAATGCTACCGCCGTACTAAGCAAAATAAGATGCAGAAAAGATAAACATCACATGTAATCAAAATATGTGACATGATATGGCCATCATCATCTTGTGCTTTTGATCTCCATCTCCAAAGCATCGTCATGATCTCCATTGTCACCGGCTCGACACCTTGATCTCCATCTTTGCGTCGGGGTCGTCTCGCCAACTATTGCTTCTACAACTATTTCTAACGCATAGCGATAAATAAAGCAATTACATGGCGTTTGCACTTCATACAATAAAGAGACAACCCTAAGCCCCATGCCGGTTGTCGATATTACAAAGCATGATCATCTCATACATCAACATATATTACATCACGTCTTGACCATATAACATCACAACATGCCCTGCAAGAACAAGTTGGACTTCCTCTACTTTGTTGTTGCAAGTTTTACGTGGCTGCTATGGGCTTCTAGCAAGAACTGTTCTTACCTACGCAAAAACTACAACGCTGATTCATCAAGTTTTGTTGTTTTAACCTTCTTCAAGGACCGGCCGTAGTAAAATTCAATTCAACTAAATTAGGAGAAACAGACACCCGCCAGCCACCTTTATGCAAAACTGGTTGCATCTGTCGATCGAACCGGTCTCATGTACGTGGACATGTAAGGTTGGTCCGGGCTGCTTCATCCCACAATAGCGCCGAATCAAAATAAGACATTGGTGGTAAGCAGTATGACTATCACCGCCCACAACTCTTTGTGTTCTACTCATGCATATCATCTATGCATAGACCTGGCTCGGATGCCACTGTTGGGAAATGTTTCATGAAAACCAAAAAAATTCTATGCACACGCAACATATATCCATGGAGAAGCATAGCAACGAGGGGGGAGTTTGTCTACGTACCCTCGCAGGCCATAAGCGGAAGCATTTAGTAATGCGGTTGATGCAGTCAAACTTCTTCGCGATCCAACTGATCCATTATCAAACGTATGACACCTTCGCGTTCAACACATGTTCAACTCGGTGACGTCCACACCTTCTTGATCCAGCAAGACGGCGAGATAGTGGATGAGTTCCAGCAACGACAGCATGGTGACGGTGATGTTGATGCTATCTCCACAGGGCTTCTTCTAAGCACTACAAAAATATGACCGAGGGTGTAAACGGTGGAGGGGGACGCCGCACACGGCTAAACAATTGTCGTGGTTATGTGTGCGCCCCCTCCCACATATATATAGGTAGGGGGAGAGGGGAGAGGCCAAGGGGCGCCCCAAGTAGGGTCAAATCCTACTTGGGGTCTTCCCCAAGCCGCACCTCCCTTCCTTATTTGAGTGCGGGAGGAAGGCATGAGGAGGAGCCCCCCCCCCCTTTCCTTTCTCTCACGAGGAGGGAAAGGCGGGAGGGGGCACCCTCCTCTTTCCTTCCCCTAGGGATGGCCTGCGAAGGAGAGGGGCGCGCCAGCCCCTAGTGGGCTGCTATGTCCCCTCCTTTGGCTCATTAGGCCCATACACTTATCGGGGGTTTCCGAAACCCCTTCTGGCGACCCGATGACTACCCGGTGCACTCCGAAACTCTTTCGGTGTCCGAATACCATTGTCATATATATCAATCTTTACCTCTCGACCATTTCGAGACTCCTCGTCATGTCCGTGATCTCATCCGGGACTCCGAACAACATTTGGTCACCAAATCATATAACTCATATAACACTATATCGTCAACGAACGTTAAGTGTGCGGACCCTACGGGTTCGAGAACTATGTAGACATGACCAAGACACCTCTTCGGTCAATAACCAATAGCGGAACCTGGATGTCCATATTGGCTCCTACATATTCTATGAAAATCTTTATCAGTCGAACCTTATGACAACATACCTAATTCCCTTTGTCTGTCGGTATGTTACTTGCCCGAGATTCGATCGTCGCTATCTTCATACCTAGTTCAATGTCATTACCAGCAAGGCTCTTTACTCGTTCCGTAATACATCATCTTGCAACTAACTCCTTAGTCACTTTGCTTGCAAGGCTTCTTATGACGCGTATTACCGAGCGGGCCCAGAGATACCTCTCCGATACTCGGAGTGACAAATCCAAATCTCGATCTATGCCAACTCAACAAACACCTTCGAAGATACCCTCAGAGCATCTTTAATCTTCCCCAGTTACGTTGTGACGTTTGATAGCACACGAGGTATTCCTCCGGTATCTAGGAGTTGCATAATCTCATAGTCGAAGGAATATATATTTGTCATCAAGAAAGCAATAGCAATAAACTGAACGATCAATATGCTAAGCTAACAAATGGGTATTGTCCATCACATCATTCTCCTAATGATGTGATCCCGTTATCAAATGACAACACATGTCTATGGTTAGGAAACCTTAACCATCTTTGATCAACGAGCTAGTCTAGTAGAGGCTTACTAGGGACACGGTATTTGCTTATGTATTCACACATGTATTTAAGTTTCCGATCAATACAATTCTAGCATGAATAATAAACCTTTATCATGAATAAAAATATATAAAAAAACTTATTATTGCCTCTAGGGCATATTTCCTTCAGTCGTATCACACCCTTACAGAGAAGCGATAGTGGCAGAGGATGCGTGGATGATTTTTTGTTTTTTTTTAAAACGGAGGCAAAAGCTTTGCCTCGTCCATTAAATAAGAGAAAGTGGAGTTTGTTACAAGCCACCGAAATACACGACATGTGGATTACTCGCGCGCAATAAAAGACCCTAATTTCTTTGCTCCGGCAATGACTCAAAGGTTTGCCTCGGTGGAGATGGACGAAAGTAAGATTGGCGTTGGGGCACTCTTATGCTTAAAAACCCTTGCGTTCCGCTCATTCCAGTCTGTCCAAGATACGAGCATGGTGATGGAGTCTTTGGCTTGATGATTTGGTGTTCCATCAACGCAAGTGCATGCCTACCAATCTTTAACCGTGTCAAACAAGGGTCAAACGAAAGTGTCGAGTCCGAGCATGGGGAATTTTCCAATGACCAAAGACCAAAGGCGCCGAGTGTAGCTGCACTTGTAGAAGAGATGGGGTACGCACTCTTGCACCCTCTTGTAGAGGGGGCAAACATCACAATTTGGCCATCCTCACTTTGCCAATCTATCCGCCGTCCAGATTCCATCTTGAAGAGCTAGCCAAGTAAAGAATTTAACTTTTGGAGATGCCCAAACCTTCCAAACCATTCTATCCATGGGCGACATGACCATCCCTAGAAATTGTGTCATGTATGCGAAAGTCGCCGAGTACTGTCCATTGCTCGTATGCTTTCAAATGATTTCATCCTCAGTGAGCTCGTTAAGGTGGACCTCACTAAGAAGCATCCAAAGAGTGAAGAACTGCGTGATGTGCTCGGCAGTGGCGTTGATGGGGGTTTTGATTTTGAGGATCCCCGTGTTGTGCTTTACATAGAGGGCAAAGACCGCATTTGGTCCAACCACGGCGTTCGAGCATGTTGACCGTCCAAATTCTGTTTTGCATCGCAAGCCAAGGCCCATTGCATTCAGCCGTTCACCTTACGAAAAGGCCTCAATGGAAGCACGATGGAAAGACCCGGCTGACCGCGGTCGATGGTTCGGAACATCCCCGCCGCTTCACCATGGCCGTCACCGCTAGATTTGTCTCGCCGGTGACCGGCCGCCAAGCAGCGGTTCCAGGTTCACTCAATCCGTCACGCAATACACTCCGCACGTTCGGTGGGACGTTGACAGTGGATGGCCCCCGCCGCCCTCTCAATCTTGGAGGTCCGGTTCGTTGGATCGGACGCAGCCGTGCATCCTACTTTCTGCGATGCTGCGACGGATCCGACCGACGAACGATGATGCAAAACCTAACTAATGGTGAATCGTCAGACGTCAGACGTCGTGCAAGTGCCTCCCTCGATTATTGTCTTGGACTTGGACGTGGACACGCCAGCCCGCTCGCTGCCGCGACGTGGAGGCGAAGCCGATGGATGCTTCTCCTGGCTGCACGCCGTATCACCAACGCAGGATAGTAAAAGAAAAGGCTACTGTATTTTCTGTGAAAAATGATTGGAAAAATCTATGGAAACTGGAAACTGGGTTGAATTATTGCTGCAGCGCCGCTGTTGCTTCGAGTGCTCCTCCTGCGTGTCTACGCTACGCTCCGGCCTTCAACCACGTGCACAGAATAGCCTAGATGGCAAAATTGATAAATTTGACCTATGAACGAAATCAAATCACAGAATGAACTATCCGTAAAACTATTTCACGCGGCTGACCCGTGGCGCCTAGCTCTCAGGCGCTGCACTAGTGCAACGCCTGGGAGCTAGGCGCTGCACTAGTGCAATGCCTAGGAGCTAGGCGCTACACTGTATAGTGTGGCGCCTAGCTCTCAGGCGCTGCACACGACTTAGTAATATTCTGATCACACATGTGCGACGCTGGCGGTTTAGCGCCTATCTGCGAGGCGTTGCACAGTGTAGTGTGGCGCCTTCGTGTTGGGCGTCACACAAAAAGGTCAGCCGCGTGAAATGGTTTCACGGATAGTTCATTCTGTGATTTGATTCCGTCTATAGATCAAGTTTATCAAATTTGCCCTGCCTGACAGATGCGTATCTCGTCTTTATTCTGAGAAGATACACATGCGGATGCCGGGATGCGACCTATGCTACTTCCGAGTCAACGTTGGCTACCTCAGTCGATCTGTGCCTCTCATCTCATCCGCTGGTCGTTGCCTTGGCTGAGGCGCGTCCTCCGGGACTGGGAATGACATGCCCGATTTGCCGGCGTTTTCTGCGGATTTCCATTCCGAATCAAACGAAGAATCGAATCAATCCTGAAGGAACTAGCATGGAAGAACTTGGATGCAGTACGTAGAAGCACGAGGTGAACTTCGGTATATTTACAACAAGAAGAAGAAAAGTCGACTGAAACAGAGCATGTAAAGCAGCTAGATCGATCAACTATAAGCTCTGGTTCCATGCACGCAGAGAGCATGGACAGGCATCGATCGACCGTACTAAGGCTCTCAAATATATAGCTCGCTCGCTCTCCTATATCTATACGACTGTATACGCTGCCTGGCCGGGCAGGCGAGGTGACTAGGCCCAGTGGCCGACCCGTATGGCGCTCCCGGCACGCCGCAGCGGCGACAGCGAGCGGGAGGCCGGCGGCGAGGCCTCCTGCCCGGCGGCCGGCCTCGTCTCCAGCAGCTGCAGCTTGAGGAGGTGCCTCCGGGTCTCCTCGTCCTCCCGCTTGATCCTCCGCACCTGGCTGTGGATGAGCAGCACCTCCCGCTGCTCCTGCTCCTGCTCCTCCTCCTGCAGCCTCCTCCCCTCCATCGAAACAGACGGAAGCGATCTCACCATGGAGCACGCACGCACGCACGAACGAACTGAATTGTTAATCTGCTGCACCTGCACCGAACGTATTGGTGATCGGTGAAGCCCGCAGTCTGTTGGCGTGTCGACCGCGATTTATATAGCGGTAGGTATGGAGGAGGTGGTTGTCGGGTCTGGGTTTGCTTGCGGGTCGATTTTCGTGGGAGAGCGACGGCGGCGGGCCGGAGACGTGGGGTGGCTTCCGAGCGGAGCGCGGTCGCCGTTTCAACTGCTTTAGAAAGCCACGCCACGGCTGCTCCTTTTGTTTCGACACATGGATTAATCGTGCGCGCCATTTTGTTTTCGCTTGCCAGCCTCCCTTCTGCTGGGAGAAGAAAAAAAAAAGAAAAGAAAACGTGTGGAGTGGTCACTGACTCCGCGAACGGATATGGTGGTCGTGGACAAATGTCAGGGACACAAAGAGAGGCTGATCACCTATGCGCGGTCACATTCTCTATCTATTATCTGGTCGGGAGCTATCTGATTGGGTTACTGATCAACTCAATCCACGATTAACGCGTGCCGTCTGAGACAACCTCAAACTAGAACAAGAATAATAACCAAAGTGCTCCTGAACCAAAACCGACGTTTCCCCGTTAATTTCGGAGTTTTTATTTCCGTAAGGTACCTATGCAACACGGTCGAGTGAACCCCGCTTCGATGAAGTTTACAATTTCTTGAATTTCAGAGCAGAATGGGTGATTACATCTGTCGAACCATCGTTTGATATTTGCAGATTCTACAAGAAAGACATTTCCATAGACTTCTTCATGTTTTTTTAGGCTGGTCATAATGGAGAGTAAATTAAACAAGTCATGCATATGACGCTGGTTTAAGCAATTAGTACCTTTATACTGCAAAATATCATAGTAATAGTGTTATACATGATTTTATTTATTAGCTAGCAGACGCATCTTCTCTTAGAAAACGTTATGTTACTGTACCACAAACATCTCTCTTCATTAACTACTAACAACATAACCAAATTTGCTTTGCGGTGCGTTATATTACTTGGTAAGTTACTCCCACGGCCTTATAGATTATTTACGGATGAACTTGAAGAAACTGATGTTTCCTTTCGTTCCCGCCTTGAGATTCTCTAAGTTTGGAGACTTGGTAGTCATTGACATGTGGACCCATATGTCACTAAGCCAATGTCACGTGACATAAGTCGGAGGATCTGCACCATTTCATTCCCGTGAATATAACATATATATCCTCTAGGTCTCTTCATAAGTTGTATCTACGCTCTTAGTTTAGTGTTGGGAATAGTTGTATAAATGAATGTACATATGTTCAAGACATATAATTAAAAGTATTTGTTTTCACTAAATCGCGCTTGATTTTGTTTGTCGCCGATCTAAAACGAGAAGACGCCTCCTCCCAACAACCTATAGAGATCCGCCTTTCTACCCAACCCAACAAGTTATTACCTCTCTTGTGACCAATCCCGCCACTTTGTTACATCGCCATCTTATCATCACCCAATCACCATCACCGCCGGTTCTGTCGCCGCCTCGTTCTGACTCTTCATCCACCTTTCCTTCATGTCATCGTTGCCTCTAGTTTAATCGGCCTCACCAGCATCATCAATGGTGCGTTGCCTTCACTGAACACATCGCCTTTGGCTCAATGAGCATTGACCATAATGAAAAAACGCGCGGTTAAGAAATCGATTGTAATTTTAATAATATTTTAGGGCATCTTCAATGGTTTACGATGTCTGATGGTAAAATTTGCACCTATTTCTTTTGATGGTCTATCGGTAATAAATGAGTAGAGAGAGTAAGTTTTTTTAACTGAGAGAGCAACATTTTTATATTCATGAATCAACAACTTTTCACACGCCCAAAGGTGAACTAAGAGTGCAAAACTTGCATATTCTCTCGCGCAGGGCAGACCTAGGGGTGCCATGG
The DNA here is from genome assembly GCF_002162155.2 of Triticum dicoccoides. Taxonomy (NCBI): domain Eukaryota; kingdom Viridiplantae; phylum Streptophyta; class Magnoliopsida; order Poales; family Poaceae; genus Triticum; species Triticum dicoccoides. Next base: position 388,600,207 of record NC_041389.1, on the reverse strand, counting down.
GCTCTAAAATTCAAAATTGTTCATACTACTAACACTAGTTGTCTATCAATTTAATGCTATTTCGGGAACATTGGTTAGAATTCCCTGCAAAAAAGGAACATTGGTTAGAATTATGAAACTAAATTATCCTATTTACACTATAATTTTCACAAAATTTGAACTGATAAATTGAAATTATGTTGTCTATACACTGTATATGTAAATTATGGCACCAGATACTAAGATCTAAGAAAAAAGGTTTCTCCCCGCTTTATATATAAAGCACCATCATCACAACATCAAGTAAGAAGATACAAACGCACGCCACCACCACACTCAACGCACACACCCAATGTGAGATACAAAGGTGCCGAGCACCAAAAACATCACCCCAACGACGACTAAGCACCCTAATGATAAGCCGAAGACCACCATAAAGATGAGCAATCCACCGAGGGGTAATGAGACGGACAAAGCCGGAGCGAGGACTCCAAGACGGTGCCCTCAAGAGGGAAAACGACTGTAGGAAGCCGTCACAGACTGATCCCGAAAATCAGGTTTTCACCCGGAATGACACGAAGGCAATGGGAGCACCACGACGGAGCCTGCAAGAAGGAGAACGACATCCACGGACGCTGCCTCCGTCGGCCAGTATCGGGACTAGGCGAGTGATGAACCCTGCTGCTCCTACCCCTCCGTCGCAACATCACTCCGCCAACCACCCGCATCCATGCTGCCCAAGCGACCATGGCTGCTCGCCCGCACCCGAGCCGTGCGGTCAGCCCACGACCAACACACCTCCCACCGCCAGAGCCGCCGCTCTGCATCCAGAACGCTCCGAGAACCACCAAAGGTCAAGGCTTTGAGAAATCTGCACCACAGCCACCTCCGAGACCGCCAGCAAACCCGCCGAACAATGCCGGAACCGATAAAAAACAGAGATGGAGAAGGGGAAGGGGGAGGGGTGGCCGGCGGCCACTGTTGGGAATATGCCCTAGAGGCAATAATAAAATGGTTATTATTATATTTCCTTGTTCATGATAATTGTCTATTGTTCATCCTATAATTGTATTAACTGGAAACCGTAATACATGTGTGAATACATAGACCACAACATGTCCCTAGTGAGCCTCTAGTTGACTAGCTCGTTGATCAATAGATGGTTATGGTTTCCTGACCATGGACATTGGATGTCATTGATAACGGGATCACATCATTAGGAGAATGATGTGATGGACAAGACCCAATCCTAAGCATAGCACAAGATCGTGTAGTTCGTTTGCTAAGAGCTTTTCTAATGTCAAGTATCATTTCCTTAGACCATGAGATTGTGCAACTCCCGGATACCGTAGGAATGCTTTGGGTGTACCAAACGTCACAACGTAACTGGGTGGCTATAAAGGTGCACTACAGGTATCTTCGAAAGTGTCTGTTGGGTTGGCACGAATCGAGACTGGGATTTGTCACTCCGATGACAGAGAGGTATCTCTGGGCCCACTCGGTAATGCATCATCATAATGAGCTCAATGTGACTAAGTAGTTAGTCATGGGATCATGCATTATGGAACGAGTAAAGTGACTTGCTGGTAACGAGATTGAACGAGGTATTGGGATACCGACGATCGAATCTCGGGCAAGTAACGTACCGATTGACAAAGGGAATTGTATACGGGATTGCTTGAATCCTTGACATCGTGGTTCATCTGATGAGATCATCGTGGAACATGTGGGAGACAACATGGGTATGCAGATCCGGCTGTTGGTTATTGGCCAGAGAGATGTCTCGGTCATGCCTGCATAATTCCCGAACCCGTAGGGTCTACACACTTAAGGTTTGGTGACGCTAGAGTTGTTATGGGAATTAGTGTGCAGTTACCGAATGTTGTTCGGAGTCCCGGATGAGATCTCGGATGTCACGAGGAGTTCCGGAATGGTTTGGAGGTAAAGATTTATATATGGGAAGTCCTATTTTGGCCACCGGAAAATGTTCGGAATTTTTCGGTATTGTACCGGGAAGGTTCTAGAAGGTTCCGGAGTGGGGCCCACCTGCATGGGGGGAACCACATGAACGTGGGTAGTGGGGGCAAGGCCCCACACCCCTGGTCAAGGCGCACCAAGATCCCCCCTTAGAAGGAATAAGATCATATCCCAAAGGGATAAGATCAAGATCCCTAAAAAGGGGGATAACAATCGGTGGGGAAGGAAATGATGGGATTTCTTTCCTCCCACCTTTGCCAATACCCCAATGGACTTGGAGGGCAAGAAACCAGCCCCCTCCACCCCTATATATAGTGGGGAGGCGCATGGGAGCTTCACCCTTGCCCCTGGCGCAGCCCTCCCCCTCTCCAACTCCACCTCCTCCTCGCTAGTGCTTGGCGAAGCCCTGCCGGAGAACTGTAAGATCCACCACCATGACGTTGTGCTGCCGGAGCTCTCCCTCAACTTCTCCTCTCCCCTTGCTGGATCAAGAAGGAGGAGACATCCCCGGGCTGTACGTGTGTTGAACGCAGAGGCGTCGTTTGTTCGGCGTTAGATTGGATCTTCCGCGATTTGAATCGCCGCGAGTACGACTCCCTCATCCGCGTTCTTGTAACGCTTCCGCATCGCGATCTTCAAGGGTATGAAGATGCAATCATCCTCTCCCTCTCTTGTTGCTAGAATCTCCATAGATTGATCTTGGTGATGCATAGAAAATTTTGAATTTCTGCTACGTTCCCCAACAGTGGCATCATGAGCTAGGTCTATTGCGTAGATTCTATGCACGAGTAGAACACAAGTTGTTGTGGGCATTGATTTTGTTCAATATGCTTACCGTTAATAGTACTATCTTGTTTCGACGGTATTGTGGGATGAAGCGGCCCGGACCGACCTTACACGTACACTTACGTGAGACAGGTTCCACCGACTGACATGCACTTGTTGCATAAGGTGGCTAGCGGGTGCCAGTCTCTCCCTCTTTAGTCAGATCGGATTCGATGAAAATGGTCCTTATGAAGGGTAAATAGCAATTGGCATATCACGTTGTGGTTTTGGCGTAGGTAAGAAACGTTCTTGCTAGAAACCTATAGCAGCCACGTAAAAACTTGCAACAACAATTAGAGGACGTCTAACTTGTTTTTGTAGCATATGCCATATGATGTGATATGGCCAAGAAGGATGTGATGAATGAAATATATGTGATGTATGAGATTGATCATGTTCTTGTAATAGGAATCACGACTTGCATGTCGATGAGTATGACAACTGGCAGGATCCATAGGAGTTGTCTTAATTTATTGTATGACCTGCGTGTCATTATACAACGCCATGTAATTACTTTACTTTATTGCTAACTGTTAGTCGTAGTAGTAGAAGTAATAGTTGGCGAGACGGCTTCATGGAGACACGATGATGGAGATCATGATGGAGATCATGGTGTCATGCCGATGACAAAGGTGATCATGCCGCGCTTCAAAGATGGAGATCAAAGGCGCAAGATGATGATGGCCATATCATGTAACTTTATGATTTGCATGTGATGTTTGTCATGGTTACATCTTATTTGCTTAGAACAACGGTAGCATAAATAAGATGATCCATCACTAAAATTTCAAGAAAGTGTTCCCCCTAACTGTGCACCGTTGCGAAAGTTCGTTGTTTCGAAGCACCACATGATGATCGGGTGTGATAGATTCTAACGTTCGCATACAACGGGTGTAAGCCAAATTTACACACCCGAAACACTTAGGTTGACTTGACGAGCCTAGCATGTACAGACATGGCCTCGGAACACAAGAGACCAAAAGGTCGAACATGAGTCGTATAGTAGATACGATCAACATGAAGATGTTCACCGATGATGACTAGTCCGTCTCACGTGATGATCGGACACGGCCTAGTTGACTCGGATCATATATCACTTCGATGACTAGAGGGATGTCTATCTGAGTGGGAGTTCATTAAATAATTTGATTAGATGAACTTAATTATCATGAACATAGTCAAAAGGTCTTTGCAAATTATGTCGTAGCTCGCGTTTTAGTTCTACTGTTTTAGATATGTTCCTAGAGAAAATTTAGTTGAAAGTTGATAGTAGCAATTATGCGGACTGGGTCCGTAAACTGAGGATTGTCCTCATTGCTGCACAGAAGGCTTATGTCCTTAATGCACCGCTCGGTGTGCTGAACCTCGAACATCGTCTGTGGATGTTGTGAACATCTGACATACACGTTTTGATGGCTACATGATAGTTCAGTGATGTTAAACGGTTTAAAATTGTGGCGCCGAAGACGTTTTTGAAACGTCGCGGAACATATGGGATGTTCTAAGGGCTGAAATTGGGATTTCAGGCTCGTTCCCACGTCAAGAGGTATGAGACCTCCGACGAGTTTCTTAGCCTACAAACTAAGGGAGAAAAGCTCAATCGTTGAGCATGTGCTCAGATTGTCTGAGTACTACAATCACTTGAATCGAGTGGGAGTTAAACTTCCAAATGAGATAGTGATGTTTCTCCAAAGTCATTGCCACCAAGCTACTAGAGCTTCGTGATGAACTATAACATATCAGGGATAGATATGATGATCCTTGAGCTATTCGCGATGTTTGACACCGCGAAAGTAGAAATCGAGTAGGAGCATCAATTGTTGATGGTTAGTAAAACCACTAGTTTCAAGAAAGGGCAAGGGCAAGAAGGGTGTAAGAGCATATTTATCCCTTAAGTGTTTTGGTGATTGATGACAATGCTTTTGCGGACTAATCGTGTGCCTTTAGTTTCTCAAACGCTTCATCTCTAGGCACGAGACGATTCGGTGCCCCTCGAAGACTATTGAAGACGGCGTTGTTCTACGTTTCTCTTTGGTGGATTTGAGTCGTAGGAGAGCCGTACTATTAAGAGGGGGTCCGCGTCGGAAAGGTTCGGGTGGAATCAACACGTACACATGTCCTTCCTTTCCCTTGCACTTTGGAGCATCTCTCCGTTATCCAAGTTTTGCTTAATCTGACGGCTACTGCTGTACTTGCGGTAGTACTGCTCTATGGAGCGGTAGTACCGCAAGCACCTGCGGTAGTACCGCTGGGGGTCACGGTAGTACCGCTTCTCTGGAGCCTTAGTACTGTGGCTCCCAGGCCTAGTGCTGCTCCGGTACGGTAGTAGGGGCGGATGTAATTTTTTACATCCGCGCCCTCACGGTAGTACCGCACGTCCTGCGCGGTAGTACTGCGGGAGGCCACGGTAGTACCGCTCCCCCGGAGTCGTAGTACCGTGGCCCTCATGCCTAGTACCGCTGAGTCACGGTAGTAGGAGCGGATGTAATTTTTTACATCCGCGTCTCCACGGTAGTACCGCGCCTCGTGCGCGGTAGTACCGCGTCGGATTTTTGCACTGTTTCATTTTTAGTGGAAGTAGGCACGGATGTATTTTATTTCATCTGTGCTCTTCGTAGGCTTTGACTTTCCTGCCTTGCGGTAGTACCGCAAGGGGAAGCGGTAGTACCGCGCAAGCGGTAGTACTGCACTCAGTCAGGCAAGTCCCGGCCTCTGCTGCTGCCGCGGAAGTACCGTGGCCCTCCACGGTAGTACCGCGTGGCCTTGCGGTAGTACCGCGCTCTTGGAGCGGTAGTACCGCATGTCGCAGGCTGAACATGTGGATAATGGTTGGATCTTTTCCATGACTATAAAAGGGGCGTCTTCTACCTCTAGTTGACCACCTCTTCTATCTTAAGCTCCATTGTTGCTCCAAGCTCCATTTTGGCCTGATCTCTCTTCCTAGCCAATCAAACTTGTTGATTTGTTCGGGATTGGGTGACAAGGGCCCGATCTACACTTCCACCAAGAGATATTTGATTCCCCCCACTAATCCCTAGCGGATCTTCTTACTCTTGGGTGTTTGAGCACCCTAGACGGTTGAGGTCACCTCGAAGCCATACTCCATTGTGGTGAAGCTTTGTGGTGTTGTTGGGAGCCTCCAAGTATTGTGGAGATTGCCCCAACCTTGTTTGTAAAGGTTCGGTCGCCGCCTTCAAGGGCACCAATAGTGGAATCACGGCATCTCGCATTGTGTGAGGGCGTGAGGAGATTACGGTGGCCCTAGTGGCTTCTTGGGGAGCATTGTGCCTCCACACCGCTCTAACGGAGACGTACTTCCCCTTAAAAGGAAGGAACTTCGGTAACAGATCCTCGTCTTCACCGGCTCCACTCTTGGTTATTTTGTGCCTTTACTTTTGCAAGCTTACTTGTGTTGTATCTATTGCTTGCTTGTGTGCTAGTTGTCTTTGCATCATATAGGTTGTCCACGTAGTTGCATATCTAGTCAACCTATTTTGTTGCAAGGTTCAAATTGATAAAGAAAAGCTTAAAAATTGTTAGTTGCCTATTCACCCCCCCCCCCCTTTAGTCAACCATATTTATCCTTTTAATTGGTATCAGAGCTTCGTCTCTTTATTAAGGACTTTGCCGTCCGAAGAGTATGGTTGACACCAACGACAGTGCGGAGGAGCACTCCGGTGTGAATCCTATCTCATCTATGGCCGATCGGGGAACCTCGGTCTCACGTGAGGAATTCAATGTGGCTTTAGACACATTGAAAACCTCCATGACGACCGAGGTTAAAAGCATGTTTTCTAAATTCCTAGAAGGACTTAAACTATCCACCTCGCCGATGAAAGTAGGTGATCCCACTAACAAGGTGACGGATGCCACCTCCGACAAGGGGGAAGCTAATAGTGAAAAAGGTCCTTCTACTAGTGGTAGGAATGGCTCCGGCATCTTTGCCCATGTGGAACCTCCTACTTATGGTGGACCGATTCCCACTACTCATTTAAATCATGCCGGTCCTCCTCCTAAGATTGTGAAAAATAAGGATTTTGATGCTTTGGTTTATCGTTTCAATTGTCATTTAAAACATGTGAATACTAATCTTTGGAGAATTATAGAAGAAGGTTTCTATCCACATGACCCAAGCCACTTCCCCCTCAAGAAGCCATGGATAATCAATTCAATGAGAGTGCTCTCTTCATCATCCAAGATGCAATCCTTCCCGAAGATCTCCCTCATCTTCGTCCTCATGCCATGGCTAAAGACGCATGGCAATGTGTTGTGTCTCTCTATCGAGGAAGTGCTAGCATTCAACGCTCCAACTACGAAGTGGTGCAAGATGAAGCCGATGAGTTTGCAATGAAAGAAGATGAAGAACCTCGTGAGCTCTTTCGAAGAGTGACCAAACTCGCGGTCGCACTCCGAGATCATGGGATCAAGGACACGGATGACAATTGGATCAAGCGCAAGTTCCTCAAGGCCATGATGCCCTACAACAAGGCCATGTCCTCCGTCATTCATCAAAGACCGGACTTCCACTCCATGACCTCAAGTGAAGTGTTGGATGAGTTCGTTGCAATGAGCATCTTGGACAAGACCGCCGACAATGCGGTGCTCCGTTCTCAAAGGGCAAAGAAGCCCAACCTTGCCTTAAAGGCCAAGGTTAGTGTGGAAGAAGAATAAGAAGAGGAAGATGAGGAGAGCAACCCCGAAGACACGAAGTATGATTATCATGAGCACATGGCTCTTGCCTCAAGACAATTTTGGAGTAAGAAGAATACAAGACCCAACTTCAACAAGAACAACTCAAGTGGCCTCAAGGGCAAGCAACGAGTTAGAACTTGTTCCAACTGTGGCAATGTGAGCCATTTCGCTGTGGATTGTCCTTACGAGAAGCGGGAAGATAATGGTGGCCAGTTCATCCGAAAAGACAAAGCCAAGTCCTTCCCCAACAAGAACAACTTCACCAAGAAGACTCCTACACGCGGGTTGGTAGTTCAAGAAGAATACCGTGTGGATGACGATGAGGATGAAGATAGTGAAGCAATGGCTATGGCATCTGTTGCCATTGCCACAACTCCCCGGGTGTCTCTCTTCGATTCACCCAACGAGAACATCACCGCCAAGTGCCTCATGGCTAAAGCCACCAACAAGGTAACCCCCAACATCAAAACCACCATTATTCCTAATCCTTCTTCGACGGTTGGCTTTGATGATGGTAAGGGGTCTAGTGAGGAGGTAAATGAATTTGAGTCCTTCATGAGTAAGCTCAAGGGCAAATCCAAGAAGCACTTCGTTGCTCTCTTGGAAAAACTTGGTGAAGCTAATGACATGACCGAGGCTCACGAAGAAACCATCTCTAAGATGGAAGGTCATAGTCGTGACTATGCCGATGAGATATCGGATCTCTCTAATGCTCTTGAGGAAGAGCGTGGGCATCGTTTGGCTCTTGAGGAGTCACACAACGATGACCATGCCAAATTAAAGAAAGATCTTGATCATGCTCTTGTAGTGTCTCGTGTTCTAACTTCTGAGAAGGCTAAACTTGGGGTTGATCATGCTAGACTCAAGGAGGAGTTTGATGTACTTGACAAGGCCCATAAGGTCTTGAAAGGTGCTCATGCAAACCTCAAGGAGTCTCATGCTCAACTCCAAGTTAAGCTAAGCAAGGAAAAGTCCACATTTCCTCACATGGTCTTAATTGATAATGCAAATGCTACTAACCCGTGTTGTGAGCATGTGCATCTTGTGGAGGAGATTGCCAAGTTAAAGGAACAACTCGAGAAAGGTCTTGTGTCATGCATACAAGGTGAGAAGAACCTAAATGACCTTTTGAGCAATCAAAAGGAAGTTGTGGGCAAGGAGGGAGTTGGGTTCTCACCCAAGTCCAAGAACAAGAAGAAGAACGAGGAGAAGAATAACAAGACCAAACGACCTCCCCCGCTCAAGCAAACTTTTGTGAAGGAGGGAGAGGGTGCTCCTAAGGAGAAGAAGAACAATGCGAAGAGTGGTGATGCCAAAAAGGGCAAAGCCATCTCTCCCAACAAAGCCGGCGACTTTAACCCCTCTTATGTGTTGTGCCGTGCTAGTGATGGGCATGTTGATGCTAAATTTGTTGGTTCTTCTTATGAGTACATTGAATGGTCTATTTGGGTTCCTAAGACCGTTGTTACTAACATCAAAGGACCCATTACTAAATGGGTACCTAAAACCAAGCATTGATCTCTTGTAGGTGTTTGCTTCCGATGGGGGATCATGGTTGCTCGACAGTGGAGCAACAAATCATATGACCGAGAGCAAGGACTTGGTGGTGGACATGCAAAAGATCCCATCTATGCCCACCAATGTCGAGTGGGGTGATGGCTCACATTCTAAGGTATTGGGTCTTGGCAAGGTTGTCATTTCTCATGATCTAACGATCGCGAAAGTCATGCTTGTTGAGTCCCTTGCGTTCAATTTACTTTCCGTTCGTCAACTCGCACTCATGGGCTTTGCCACCTTATTTGATATTGATACCGTGGCCCTCTTGTGGAGCAAGACTCTTAAAGTAGCCTTTGTTGGGCATGTCGAGAATGGTCTCTATGTGATTAACTTTTCGGAGCAACCCACTAAGACTGCGACATGCCTAATGGCTAAAGTTGATGTGGGATGGCTTTGGCATCGCCGTTTAGCCCATGTCAATATGAGATCTTTGCAAAGTCTTCTCAAGGGGGACCATGTCCGTGGACTAACAAATGTTAGTTTTGCCAAAGATCATGCTTGCAGTGCTTGTATCGAAGGAAAGCTTCATGAGACGGCTCACCCTCCCATGACTATCATCTACTCGAAGAGACCCTTGGAGCTCCTGCACATGGACCTCTTTGGGCCTCCATCCTTTGATAGTCTTGGGGGTAGGAAGTATTGCTTGGTGATTGTGGATGATTATTCAAGATACACTTGGGTATACTTCTTCAAGAGGAAGAGTGAGACTCAACAAACCGTCATCGACTTTGCAAATGAAGCTCAACGTCAACATAATGCAAAGATCTTGACAATAAGAAGTGACAACGGCAGCAAGATAAAGAACTACACCTTGGATGAGTTTCTTAGTGATGAGGGGATCAAGCATCAATATTCTACACCATATACCCCTCAACAAAATGGTGTTGCGGAGAGGAAGAACCGGACGTTGATGGATGCGGAAAGGACCATGATGGCGGAGTTCAAGTCTCCATACAACTTTTGGGCCGAAGCCATCAACACCGCATGTCATGCATCCAATCGGCTCTATCTCCGCAAAGGCTTGAACAAGACTCCTTATGAGATACTCAACGGAAACAATCCCAATCTCAAGTACTTCCGGGTGTTCGGGTGTAAGTGTTTCATTCTCAAGAAAGGTGTTCGTTTGTCTAAATTTGAGGCTAGAGCTTATGAGGGCATATTTGTTGGTTATGCTACAAACTCTCATGCTTACCGTGTTCTCAACAAGTCCGCCAGACTCATTGAGGAGACGTGTAACGTGGAGTTTGACGAAAATAACGGCTCCCAAGTGGAGCAAAGTGGTACTTGTGATGTAGGTGATGAAATTCCTCCCCAAGCCATAAGAAGAATGGGTATTGGTCATATTCTACCCATTTAGGAACCCCTTGTGGCCGAAGGAGAAGGAAAATGCTCCACTCAAGTGGAGCCTTCACCTACTCAAGACCCACACGCTTCCGAAGAACAAAGTGTAGGCCATCAACCTCGGGAACAAGACCAAGGGCAAGATCAATGTCAAGATGATGGTGAACCTCCAAATGATGCCCAAGGTCAAGTTCTCCCCCTCGAGCAAGTTCAAGATCATGAGCAAGCTCAAGATCAAGAACAAGCTCAAGATGGCGCTCAAGATGATCAAGTTAACCCTCCTCCTTCCACATCCGAGGAGGAATTAGAGCGTCGTGCCGCGAAGATTGCTTCCAAACTCACCACCAAAGGCCATCTCATGGAGAATGTGGTTGGAAGCCTAAGAAAGGGGGTAAGCACTCGTAGACAATTAGCAAACTATTGTGAACATCACGCGTTTGTCTCTTGTGTTGAACCCTAAAAGGTCTATGAGGCGCTCGAAGACTCGGATTGGCTTAATGCCATGCATGAAGAACTCAACAACTTCGAGTACAACAAGGTGTGGAGGTTTGTGCCAAGGCCTTCGGGGAACCATAACATCATTGGAACCAAGTGGATCTTCAAGAACAAGCAAGATGCTCATGGGAACATCATTCGCAAGAAGGCAAGATTGGTAGCACAAGGCTACTCCCAAGTCGAGGGTATCGACTACGGTGAAACCTTTGCTCCCGTTGCTCGCCTTGAATCCATTCGTTTGTTGATTGCTTATGCTTCCCATCACAACTTTAAGTTATAACAAATGGATGTGAAAAGTGCTTTTCTTAATGGTCCTATTAATGAGTTGGTTTATGTCAAGCAACCCCCCGGGTTCGAGGATCCTTACTTCCCGGATCATGTGTATCAACTCGATAAGGTACTCTATGGCCTTAAACAAGCCCCACGTGCGTGGTATGACCACCTTACCGAGTTGTTACAAGATCGTGGATTTGAAGTAGGGCAAATCGATCCCACTCTTTTTACTAAGAAGGCCAAAGGGGAGTTGTTTGTGTGCCAACTATATGTTGATGACATTATCTTTGGTTCCCCTAACAATGCTTTCAATGAATAATTTGCCGCTCTCATGACCTCTAAGTTCAAGATGTCTTCGATGGGAGAGTTGAAGTTCTTCCTTGGTTTTGATATCAAAAAAAGAAGAGAAGGTACCTTCATCAACCAAGCCAAATACACTCAAGACATGCTTAAGAGATTCAAGCTAAGTGATGTCAAGCCGGCCTCTACTCCGATGCCCACCAAGTGCCAACTTGACATTGATCCCAATGGTAAAGCGGTGGATCAAAAGGTATATCGCTCTATGATTGGTTCCTTGCTTTACCTTTGTGCATCTAGACCGGATATCATGTTGAGTGTGGGAATGTGTGCACGGTTCCAAGCCGCACCAAAGGAAAGCCACTTGGTGGCGGTCAAGCGAATCTTTTGATATTTGGCTCATACCCCAAACTTTGGCCTATGGTACCCAAGAGGAGCTAACTTCAAGCTTGAAGGATTCACGAATTCTGATTGGGCGGGAGACAAGGTGGATAGGAAGTCCACTTCCGGAGGGTGCCAATTTCTTGGTTGCTCTTCGGTAAGTTGGTCTTCCAAGAAGCAAAGTTGTGTGTCTCTCTCGTCCACCGAAGCGGAATATGTGGCGGCCGGTAGTTGTTGTGCACAACTCTTATGGATGAGGCAAACTTTAAAGGAGTACGGTGTCATTTTTGACAAAGTACCTCTTTGGTGTGACAATGAAAGTGCCATCAAGATTTCTCTCAACCCGGTGCAACACTTCAAGATGAAGCATATTGAGATTCGGTATCACTTCATCCGGGATCACATTAGGCGAGGGGAGATCGAGCTTAAGTATGTCAACACTCATGATAACCTTGCAGATATTTTCACGAAGCCCTTGGATGAAGCAAGATTTCGCGAGTTAAGGTATGAGCTAAATATCATTGATTCGAGCAATGTGACTTGAACCCTTGCACCCCCCACCACACTCAACTTGTTGTCTAGTTTAGATGTAGGCATGGACATAGGGGGGGTGTTGTTCTATCAATGAACTCTCCCTCCCCCATTATGCATAAATCGATCAACTCTTTCACATTAGCCATTTTTTATGGTACTTGTGCTTCAAAGATGAGTTTTGGTCATGGGCCCAAGGATAATTCTTCGCGGTGCCATACCAACGAACTCAAACATAGGTGGCTCTTGCCACCGCCCTCTCCTTGAGAGGTTGTGTCACATGGTTGCTCCCTGTTGTCTTCTGCCTTGGGTTGTTCGTGTTCTTGTGGTGTCTTTTGTGCTAAAAAGTTTCTTTGCAAAGACCTCTTTTCGTGTGTAGAAACCTGCTTTTTCTTGAGCTCACGGTACTACCGTAGCCTGCTACGGTACTACCGCATGAGGGAGCACGGTACTACCGCCCCCACGCGGCAGTAATTTTTTACTGCTGCCTGGGAGAGCGGTACTACCGCTTAGGTGCGGTACTTCCGCCCAAGCGGTACTACCGCGATGACATGCGGTACTACCGCGACGTCTCGAACGCGTGGGGATAAGGACGGGCAGGAGGAGTTCTAACTCCCCCATACCCATTCGCCAGTTCCCCATCTCGTCTTTGTCTCTCTCCCTCGCTCAAGAACGGGGCCGGCGTCCGTCGCCGGATGTCCGCCTCCGGCTGCCCTCCCGTGATTCTGACCGGTGGGATCGTTCCCCACCACGTGCTCTTGCTATGGACCAAGGTCTTTCCCCACCTCCTTCTCATTTTTGTTGTGTTCGTTGTCTCTAGGTTCTGGGGGAGACTTGTGTGTTCTTGAGATTCTTAGGCTTAATCTTTGCAAGAGTAGGATGAAGGAGCGTAGTATTGCGTAGGAATTATACTTGTCCTTTGTCCTATGCTAGATTTGATCACCGTAGCACTACCATGGTTTCGCGGTTCTTTTCAGATTCAAACCATCGTTTGGATCTGATGCGGTGCGGTACTACCGCCCATCTGGCGCGGTACTACTGCCCTCTGGCGCGGTACTACCGCACTCACTGCGGCACTAAAACTTTACTACCGCTCCAACCACGATACTACCGTGCCTCGCACGGTACTACCGCGACCTGGAGCGGTACTAAAATTTTAGTACCGCAGGCTCTGGCAGTACTACCGTGGCTCACATCTATCTCATGGCAACTTTCACGTATACTTTCTATGTGTTTCTTGTGCTTTACCGTGGTCTTTGCATTGATCCTTTTTGCGTTTCGTGTGTGTTTTGCGTTTGTGTCTCAGGTGGTGGCTCTCGCCGTTCCAATCCCAGTCGTGACACTAGTTCCAAGCGTCTGCGCAATCCAGGTGAAGTACCAGAGGGCTCCACTGCCCCCAAGCGCCATGTCAGGACATCAGCTAGTAAGCACAAGGAACCCAACAAGAGCATGGACGAGATACCCCAATCTGAGTTCGTCCGTCTCTAGAAGCTCAACCCGTATGTGCATCCCTGTGCTACTGCCAGAGGTTGTGAACTGTTTTGGAACAAGCAACAGACTCTCATTTATCTGGATGTCATCAACAACAAGCAGAATACCTATGTGGATGTCAAATGGATAGAAATGCATCACCTAAGGAAGGACAAGCATCGTGCGTACTTTGGAGAAGCTCTGGATTTGGTGGAGCAGTTTGGTATTGAACATGTGATCTCTTTTCACCTTGACTATGATCCTGAGCTTGTTTGTCAGTTCTTTGCCTCAGTCTACTTTCACCCCGATGAGGAGAGGAGGATGACCTGGATGTCCAATGGACGTCAGTTGACTGCTACCTGGAAGGAGTTCATGGATTTGCTCCACGTTCCTGATGACGGGCTTGACACTCTCATGGGTGTTCGCCCCCATGGTAATCCTGAGTCTGCTAGCAAGGACAAGCTTCAGCCCTACTATGTTGAGAAGGCGCTTCCCAATGGCAAGATAGGGTGGGTGCTCAACTCCTTCCTGGATATCATGTATCGCATCTTCTGCAACTCCTTGTTCCCTCGCATTGGTGACAAGGACAAGGTTCATGCCTATATGGTGGATATGATGCTCATTTACGAGGAGGCTCGTTTGTCTCAGACTCAGCCACTTGATGTCTCACACATCATGTGGTGTGAGCCTCGGTTTGCGGTGTTCAACCGCAAAGTGCCTATCTATGGGCCCTATCTGTTTCTGCCGATCTCGAAGACTTGGGAGAAGATGTTTCCTGGTGAGGAGTTCCTTGCTCCAGACTGGATTCGCCATGATCCCATCTGTCTCCGTGTCAAGTCCAACTGGGCCAACACTACTACTCGCGCTGAGGCGTCTGCTGCTAGGGCTGCTGTTGATGAGGAGGATGTTGGCGCAGAGGATGTTGCTGAGGACCGTGCTGCCAAGCCTTCTCATAGTTCCTCTATGCCCTCATGGGCCAAGAAGCTGAAGGACAAGATGAAGACTCTTTTCTGCATGCAAGCTAAGGGCCAGTACAGGACTCACGTGGCATCCAAGGAGAGTCATCGCCGGGACAAGAAGATCTTGCAGCTCTATGGTGAGGATGTGTCTGGCGGTTCTGAGGATCGCATCACTCCAGAGGCTGAGTGGATGGAGAAGCAAGGCTACATGTGGACTGATTCTGAGGAGGACGTCGAGGAGACCATCCCTGCTGCCGAGGAGTCCGACGGAGAGGGTTGGGATGAGTTCCCTGCTTGAGCCACCCCGTGTGTGTAGGTGTCCTCTCTGCCTTTTTGGCATCTCGATGCCAAAGGGGGAGAGAGAGTAGGCATTTGCGAGTCTTGTGTCGTCGTTCGTGTTCGGTGTGTTTGCTGCTTTCTCTTTGAACCTCGTTTGAACCTCGTTTTAGTTGCTTTGGGTTGCTTTACTTCATATGGTGTAAGACATATGCACTCTATCTATCTTAGCAAGCTTGTGATATATTGTGCTACCTTTGTGATATGCTCTGCTTAGATGTTAGTTATCATGCCTTTGTCTCTATAATATAGGGGGAGTGTTGATCCTAGGTTGTGTGTGATGCAGTCCAAAGCATCTATCTAGATTGCACACATCTAGGGGGAGCCCATCTATATTCTAGAGAGGAGGGGTTTGCCTGTGCCCTATATTATCTCTCTATGTGCAAACCCCGTATTGTCATCAATCCACCAAAAAGGAGGAGATTGTAAGAGCATATTTATCCCTTAAGTGTTTTGGTGATTGATGAAAATGCTTTTGCGGACTAATCGTGTGCCTTTAGTTTCTCAGACGCTTCATCTCTAGGCACGAGACGATTCGGTGCCCCTCGAAGACTATTGAAGACGGCGTTGTTCTACGTTTCTCTTTGGTGGATTTGAGTCGTAGGAGAGCCGTACTATTAAGAGGGGGTCCGCGTCAGAAAGGTTCGGGTGGAATCAACACGTACACATGTCCTTCCTTTCCCTTGCACTTTGGAGCATCTCTCCGTTATCCTAGTTGTGCTTAATCTGACGGCTACTGTTGTACTTGCGGTAGTACCGCTGGGGGTCATGGTAGTACCGCTCCTCTGGAGCCTTAGTACCGTGGCTCCCAGGCCTAGTGCTGCTCCGGTACGGTAGTAGGGGCGGATGTAATTTTTTACATCCGCGCCCTCACGGTAGTACCACACGTCCTGCGCGGTAGTACCGCGGGAGGCCACGGTAGTACCGCTCCCCCGGAGTCGTAGTACCGTAGCCCTCATGCCTAGTACCGCTGAGTCACGGTAGTAGGAGCGGATGTAATATTTTATATCTGCGTCTCCACGGTAGTACCGCGCCTCGTGCGCGGTAGTACCGTGTCGGATTTTTGCACTGTTTCATTTTCAGCGGAAGTAGGCACGGATGTATTTTATTTCGTCTGTGCTCTTCGTAGGCTTTGACTTTCCTACCTTGCGGTAGTACCGCAAGGGGGAGCAGTAGTACCGCGCAAGCGGTAGTACTGCACTCAGTTAGGCAAGTCCCGGCCTCTGTTGCTGCCGTGGAAGTACCGTGGCCCTCCACGGTAGTACCGCGTGGCCTTGCGGTAGTACCGCACTCCTGGAGCGGTAGTACCGCATGTCGCAGGCTGAACATGTGGATAACGGTTGGATCTTTTCCATGACTATAAAAGGGGCGTCTCCTACCTCTAGTTGACCACCTCTTCTATCTCTAAGCTCCATTGTTGCTCCAAGCTCCATTTGGCCCGATCTCTCTCCCTAGCCAATCAAACTTGTTGATTTGCTCGGGATTGGGTGACAAGGGCCCGATCTACACTTCCACCAAGAGATATTCGATTCCCCCCACTAATCCCTAGCGGATCTTGTTACTCTTGGGTGTTTGAGCATCCTAGACGGTTGAGGTCACCTCAAAGCCATACTCCATTGTGGTGAAGCTTCATGGTGTTGTTGGGAGCCTCCAAGTGTTGTGGAGATTGCCCCAACCTTGCTTGTAAAG
Source organism: Triticum dicoccoides (assembly GCF_002162155.2). NCBI lineage: Eukaryota > Viridiplantae > Streptophyta > Magnoliopsida > Poales > Poaceae > Triticum > Triticum dicoccoides. Next base: position 388,583,405 of record NC_041389.1, on the reverse strand, counting down.
GTTCGGTCGCCGCCTTCAAGGGCACCAATAGTGGAATCACGGCATCTCGCATTGTGTGAGGGTGTGAGGAGATTACGGTGGCCCTAGTGGCTTCTTGGGGAGCATTGTGCCTCCACACCGCTCTAACAGAGACGTACTTCCCCTTAAAAGGAAGGAACTTCGGTAACACATCCTCGTCTTCACCGGCTCCACTCCTGGTCATTTCGTGCCTTTACTTTTGCAAGCTTACTTGTGTTGTATCTATTGCTTGCTTGTGTGCTAGTTGTCTTTGCATCATATAGGTTATCCACGTAGTTGCATATCTAGTCAACCTATTTTGTTGCAAGGTTTAAATTGATAAAGAAAAGCTTAAAAATTGTTAGTTGCCTATTCAACCCCCCCCCCTCTAGTCAACCATATCGATCCTTTAAAGGGATACTTCAAGAAATGGCAAATCAGTTGCTGCTCTAGTGAAGAAACCCATGGTTGAAACCAAACCCGAGACTAAGTGCTTCTGTAATGAGGGGAACGGTCACTGAAGCAGAACTACCCTAGATACTTGGTAGATAAGAAGGCTGGCAAGGTCGACAGAAGTATATTGGATATACATTATATTAAATGTGTACTTTACTAGTACTCCTAGTAGCACCAGGGTATTAGATACCGGTTCGGTTGCTAAGTGTTAGTAACTCGAAATAAAAGCTGCGGAATAAACGGAGACTAGCTAAAGGTGAGATGACTATATGTGTTGGAAGTGTTTCCAAGGTTGATGTGATCAAGCATCACATACTCCCTCTACCATCGAGATTGGTGTTAAACCTAAATAATTGTTATTTGCGTTGAGCATAGACATGATTGGATTATGTTTATCGCAATACGCTTATTCATTTTAAGGAGAATAATGGTTACTCTGTTTATTTGAATAATACCTTCAATGGTCTTGCACTTAAATGAATGGTTTATTGAATCTCGATCGTAGTCATACACATGTTCATGCCAAAAGATATAAGATAGTAATGATAGTACCACCTACTTGTGGCACTGCCATTTGAGTCATACTGGTATAAAACGCACGAAGAAGCTCCATGTTGATGGATCTTTGGACTCACTCGTTTTTGAAAAGTTTGAGACATGCGAACCATGTCTATTGGTATGTACGCATGAAGAAACTCCATGCAGATGGATGGTTTGGACTCACTTGGTTTTGAATCACTTGAGACATGCAAATCATACCACATGGGCAAGATGACTGAAAGGCCTCGTTTTCAGTGAGATGGAACAAGAAAGCAACTTGTTGGAAGAAATACATTTTGATGTGTGCAGTCCAATGAGTGCTGAGGCACGTAGTGGATATCATTATGTTCTTACTTCACAGATGATTTGAGTAGATGCTAAGTATATTTACTTGATGAAACACGAGTCTGAATTATTGAAAGGTTCAAGTAATTTCAGAGTGAAGTTGAAGATCGTTGTGACAAGAGGATAAAATGTCTATGATATGATCATAGAGATGAATATCTGAGTTAGGAGTTTGGCACACAATTAAGACATTGTGGAAATTGTTTCACAACTAATACCGCCTGGAACACCATAGTGTGATGGTGTGTCCGAACATCATAACTGCACCCTATTGGATATGGTGCATACCATGATGTCTCTTATCGAATTAACACTATCGTTTATGGGTTAGGCATTAGAGACAACCACATTCACTTTAATAGGGCACCACACATTTCCATTGAGATGACACCGTATGAACTGTGGTTTAGAGAAACCTAAGCTATCATTTCTTAAAAGGTTTGGGACTGCGACGCTTATGTGAAAAAGGTATTAGCCTGATAAGCTCGAACCCAAAGCGGATAAATGCATCTTCATAGGACAACCAAAACAGTTGGGTATACCTCCTATTTTAGATCCGGAAGCAAAAGTGATTGTTTCTAAAAACGGGTCCTTTCTCGAGGAAAAGTTTCTCTCGAAAGAATTGAGTGGGAGGATGGTGGAGACTTGATGAGGTTATTAAACCGTCACTTCAACTAGTGTGTGGCAGGGCACAGGAAGTTGTTCCTGTAGCGCCTACACCAATTGAAGTGGAAGTTGATGATATTGATCATTAAACTTTGGATCAAGTCACTACTAAAACTCGTAGGTCGACAAGGATACGTACTACTCCAGAGTGGTACGTAATCCTGTCCTGGAGGTCATGTTGCTAGACAACAATGAACCTACGAGCTATGGAGAAGCGATGGTGGGCCCAGATTTCGACGAATGGCTTGAGGCCATAAAATCCGAGAGAGGATCCATGTATGAAAACAAAGTATAGACTTTGGAAGAACTATTTGATGGTCGTAAGGCCGTTGAGTACAGATGGATTTTAAAAGGAAGACGGAAAGTGATGGTAAGTGTCACCATTAAGAAAGCTCGACTTGTCGCTAAGATGTTTTCCGACAAGTTCAAGGAGTTGACTACGATGAGACTTTCTCGCTCGTAGCGATGCTAAGAGTCTGTTGGAATTATATTAGCAGTTACTGCATTATTTATGAAATCTTCCAGATAGGATGTCAAAACATTGTTTCCTCGACGTTTTTCTTGAGGAAAGGTTGTATGTGATACAACCAGAAGGTTTTGTCAATCCTGAAAGATGCTAACAAGTATGCAAAGCTCCAGTAATCCTTCTAAGGACTGGAGTAAGCATCTCGGAGATGGAATATACGCTTTGATGAGATGATCAAAGATTTTGGGTTTATACAAAGTTTATGAGAAACTTGTATTTCCAAAGAAGTGAGTGGGAGCACTATAGAATTTCTAATGAGTATATATTGTTAACATATTGTTGATCAGAAATGCTGTAGAATTTCTGGAAAGTATATAGGGTTATTTGAAAAGTGTTTTTCAATGGAAAACCTGGATTAAGCTACTTGAACATTGAGCATCAAGATCTATAAGAATAGATCAAAATCGCTTAATAGTACTTTCAAACGGACACATACTGTGACAAGATTTTGAAGGAGTTCAAAATAGATCAGCAAAGGAGTTCTTGGCTGTGTTAGTATTGAGTAAGATTCAAGACCTGACCACGATAGAAGAGAGAGAAAGGACGAAGGTCGTCCCCTATGCTTTAGACGTAGGCTCTAAAGTATGCTATGTTGTGTACCGCACCTGAAGTGTGCCTTGCCATGAGTCAGTCAAAGGGTACAAGTGTGATCCAGGAATGGATCACATGACAGTGGTCAAACTTATCCTTAGTAACTGGTTAACTAAGGAATTTTCTCGATTATGGAGGTGGTAAAAGAGTTCGTCGTAAAGGGTTACGTCAATGCAAACTTTGACACTAATCCGGATGACTCTGAGTAGTAAACCATATTCGTATAGTAGAGCAGTTGTTTGGAATAGCTCCAAGTAGCACGTGGAAGCTACATCTACAAGATGACATAGAGATTTGTAAAGCACACACGGATCTGAAAGGTTCAGACCTGTTGACTAATAAACCTCTCTCACAAGCGATATATGATCAAACACCATGGGTGTTGGATTCATTACAATCACATAATGATGTGAACTAGATTATTGACTCTAGTGCAAGTGGGAGACTGTTGGAAATATGCCCCAGAGGCAATAATAAAATGGTTATTATTATATTTCCTTGTTCATGATAATTGTCTATTGTTCATGCTATAATTGTATTAACTGGAAACCGTAATACATGTGTGAATACATAGACCACAACATGTCCCTAGTGAGCCTCTAGTTGACTAGCTCGTTGATCAATAGATGGTTATGGTTTCCTGACCATGGACATTGGATGTCATTGATAACGGGATCACATCATTAGGAGAATGATGTGATGGACAAGACCCAATCCTAAGCATAGCACAAGATCGTGTAGTTCGTTTGCTAAGAGCTTTTCTAATTTCAAGTATCATTTCCTTAGACCATGAGATTGTGCAACTCCCGGATACCGTAGGAATGCTTTGGGTGTACCAAACGTCACAACGTAACTGGCTGGCTATAAAGGTGCACTACAAGTATCTCTGAAAGTGTCTGTTGGGTTGGCACGAATCGAGACTGGGATTTGTCACTCCGATGACGGAGAGCTATCTCTGGGCCCACTCGGTAATGCATCATCATAATGAGCTCAATGTGACTAAGTAGTTAGTCATGGGATCATGCATTATGGAACGAGTAAAGTGACTTGCTGGTAACGAGATTGAACGAGGTATTGGGATACCGGCGATCGAATCTCGGGCAAGTAACGTACCGATTGACAAAGGGAATTGTATACGGGATTGCTTGAATCCTTGACATCGTGGTTCATCTGATGAGATCATCGTGGAACATGTGGGAGACAACATGGGTATCCAGATCCCGTTGTTGGTTATTGGCCAGAGAGATGTCTCGGTCATGTCTGCATAATTCCCGAACCCGTAGGGTCTACACACTTAAGGTTCGGTGACGCTAGAGTTGTTATGGGAATTAGTGTGCAGTTACCGAATGTTGTTCGGAGTCCCGGATGAGATCCCGTACATCACAAGGAGTTCCGGAATGGTCTGGAGGTAAAGATTTATATATGGGAAGTCCTATTTTGGCCACCGGAAAATGTTCGGAATTTTTCGGTATTGTACCGGGAAGGTTCTAGAAGGTTCAGGAGTGGGGCCCACCTGCATGGGGGGACCCACATGAACGTGGGTAGTGGGGGCAAGGCCCGACACCCCTGGTCAAGGAGCACCAAGATCCCCCCCTTAGAAGGAATAAGATCATGTCCCAAAGGGATAAGATCAAGATCCCTAAAAAGGGGGGATAACAATCGGTGGGGAAGGAAATGATGGGATTTCTTTCCTCCCACCTTTGCTAACGCCCCAATGGACTTGGAGGGCAAGAAACCAGCCCCCTCCACCCCTATATATAGTGGGGAGGCGCATGGGAGCTTCACCCTTGCCCCTGGCGCAGCCCTCCCCCTCTCCAACTCCACCTCCTCCTCGCTAGTGCTTGGCGAAGCCCTGCCGGAGAACTGCAAGCTCCACCACCATGACGTTGTGCTGCCGGAGCTCTCCCTCAACTTCTCCTCTCCCCTTGCTGGATCAAGAAGGAGGAGACGTCCCCGGGTTGTACGTGTGTTGAACGCGGAGGCGCCGTCTGTTCGGCGTTAGATCAGATCTTCCGCGATTTGAATCACCGCGAGTACGACTCCCTCATCCGTGTTCTTGTAACGCTTCCGCATCGCGATCTTCAAGGGTATGAAGATGCACTCATCCTCTCCCTCTCTTGTTGCTAGAATCTCCATAGATTGATCTTGGTGATGCATAGAAAATTTTGAATTTCTGCTACGTTCCCCAACAGCCACGACCGGCGATAACACAGTGCCGGCGACGGGCAACTCGGCACGGAGCTCCCGTCCATCCAACTGGCTCCCCCTCCC